>NC_084567.2:30385000-30425000 GCF_033978685.3 Nerophis lumbriciformis | reverse complement strand
GAGCGCCGTTTTGTCCTACTAATTTTGGCGGTCATTGAACTTACCGTAGTTTGTTTACATGTATAACCTTCTCCGACTTTCTAGGACATGTTTTATGCCACATTTTTTCTGTCTCATTTTGTCCACCAAGCTTTAAACGTTGTGCATGAATCCACAAAGGTGAGTTTTGTTGATGTTATTGACTTGTGTGGAGTGCTAATCAGACATATTTGGTCACTGCATGACTGCAAGCTAATCGATGCTAACATGCTATTTAGGTTAGCTATATGTACATATTGCATCATTATGCCTCATTTGCAGGTATATTTGAGCTCATTTAGTTTCCTTTAAGTCATCTTAATTCAATTTATATCTCATGACACACTATCTGTATGTAATATGGCTTTTAATTTTTTGCGGCTCCAGACAGATGTGTTTTTGTATTTTTGGTCCAATATGGCTCTTTCAACATTTTGGGTTGCCGACCCCTGAAATAGGGGATGGGTCAAATGCAGAGGGTATTTTAACCACACCTAATGTGTGTGTGTGTGTGTGTGTGTGTGTGTGTGTGTGTGTGTGTGTGTGTGTGTGTGTGTGTGTGTGTGTGTGTGTGTGTCTGCACTTATTGCTCTTTTATCCTGCACTACAACGAGCTAATGCAACGAAATTTCGTTCTTATCTGTACTGTAAAGTTCAAATTTGAATGACAATAAAACGAAGTCTAAGTCTAGGTCTAATCTGCTCACCGTTAAATGAAACAAAGAGATTTTATTATTTATCAAATGAAAATTATTTACCACGAAAGTACATAAAATTGCTGACTTGAAATATTGGTATTGATGCCTTGGGACGGGAAATTGGTACTGTATCGGTTCCAATGTGAAAGGTACCATCAATCCTGGCAGGGCTGCTGGGAGTGTGTAGTGTGTTTGTTTGTGAAGCTGCTTAGCAAAATAGATAACATTAGTCCTAATGTGTGTAACTATTACAACTGTCATTCCATCAGGTGTGTGTTTGCCTTTACGTTGTAATTTGGATTCCATTCTTAGAAATGTTTTTTGTTGTGTTATGGATGACCACGCCTTAATCAGCGCCCTCCAATACAGGCGTTAGTTAGTCCCTATGTTTACAGTCTACTGACACTGGGATTTGTGCTGAATGTAGGCCAGCAGAATGGCGCTTACGTCAAAGGCAGGCAGGCGGGCAGATGCAGGGAGAGAGCAGCTGGTGGTTGTGCAGCTGTGCCCAAGGAGGAGGCTGTGGCGCACATCAGTTTGCCAGAGCGGCGCTAGCAGTAATCAGGGAAAGACGGCAATAGGACGAGAAGGAGAGTGCCAGTAATGAAGACTGTACTCAGCCTGCACAAGAAATGGGCGCACGCGGTCAAAACCATACGTATCCTGCAGGGACTTGTGAGTGTTTCCACTAAGATGACTCACTTATTTTGCTACAGTGTTTACATTATAGACGCGACTAAAATGTACGCAAAGTTCATCAAAATGTCATATTGTATTTGGAAAGTAGTCAACTGACTAGGTAATAATAGAAGTTTTGGAAAATGTTTAGTACATATTTTAGTTATTAGATTTGTATGTACTTGTATCTAAATATTTCAAATAATGCTGAATTTTAATTGTGGTCTTCTTGAGGTTTAGACGATAAACTATAAGAGTGATTTTTGCTGACTTAATCTCAACATTGAAGTGATTCTGCTGTGATTTTTAAATTTCCATTCAACTATTTGTGCTTTTGCAGCAACAGTTGACTTAAAAAAAAAAAAAAAAAAAAAGATGATCATTGTCTTCAGTACATTTTAAAAGTGAGAGTTGATAGCGCCGTCATTGTTTTGCACAGGGGTTTGTGTTGTATACCAGCACAAGCTAATGAAGTAGCTTTGTCCACATAACTCATTAATTTGCAGGGAAATTAAAGCACTCATGATAGTTGTGCCTTCTCCTTTCCAGAACCCAGTCATGGAGGAGACTGTGTGGGAGCAGTACACAGTGACCCTGCAGAGGGTGAGTCCATGTCATTATTTACCTTTACATTTCACACATACACTGATGATGATTCACGATAGCAACATGACAAATTGTGTTCATGCGGAACAGACTCCATTTTCACTGTGAATAGGGTTGGGGAAAGTTTCAACACCAAGTCGATACCAACATGCAAAAAATACATCGATATCTGCTTTTTTCCAATATCGTCACACACTTTTTCCTTAGCGAGCTGTGTCAATTCTCAGTGTCAGAGTCAGCTCCGAAGAATGCCTGCTGTCTAAAATTTTTTTACCAGTGTTTCCATATTTTACTTACTTGAGGAAACCTTTCACAAATGTAGATTTGGCGCATTTGGTTTGCTCATAAACAAATGATAATGGAATTGTGGCAGCATAGCATAACTGTAGGTGTGGCGTTACTCTCCTTCAAAGCACACCTTTACTCGGTGTGTCAGACAATAGGACATAGCAGAAATAATCTGCGATGCACCTTAGACACTTTGCTATGCTAACTTATAGTTGATTGTTGCATAAAGGTGACAGAACTTACACAGGGGATCTGAACCGAGGATGTCGTTGTGGCTTGTGCAGCCCTTTGAGACACTTGTGATTTAGGGCTATATAAATAAACAGTGATTGATTGATTGATTGATTGATTGTATCGGCAGGGTTTAAAAGGCTTAAAAAGTCTTGATTTCAAAAAAATTTAGTTTGAAGCCTTAAAATGTTTCAAAATCTCCTAAAATCTTGTAAAAGGTCTTAAATACAATTTCAAAAGGTCTTAAAAATATATTTACATTACTTTTATTTAAAGGGGAACATTATCACCAGAACTATGTAAGCGTCAATATATACCTTGATGTTGCAGAAAAAAGACCATATATTTTTTTAACCGATTTCCGAACTCTAAATGGGTGAATTTTGGCGAATTAAACGCCTTTCTAATATTCGCTCTCGGAGCGATGACGTCACAAAACGTGACGTCACATCGGGAAGCAATCCGCCATTTTCTCAAACACCGAGTCAAATCAGCTCTGTTATTTTCCTTTTTTTCGACTGTTTTCCGTACCTTGGAGACATCATGCCTCGTCAGTGTGTTGTCGAAGGATGTAACAACACGAACAGGGACGGATTCAAGTTGCACTAGTGGCCCAAAGATGCGAAAGTGGCAAGAAATTGGACGTTTGTTCCGCACACTTTACCGACGAAAGCTATGATACGACAGAGATGGCAAGAATGTGTGGATATCCTACGACACTCAAAGCAGATGCATTTCCAACGATAAAGTCAAAGAAATCTGCCGCCAGACCCCCATTGAATCTGCCGGAGTGTGTGAGCAATTCAGGGACAAAGGACCTCGGTAGCACGGCAAGCAATGGCGCAGTTTGTTCCCGCAGACGAGCGAGCTAAACCCCCTATCGACCCTAGCTTCCCTGGCCTGCTGACATCAACTCCAAAACTGGACAGATCAGCTTTCAGGAAAAGAGCGCGGATGAGGGTACGTCTACAGAATATATTAATTGATGAAAATTGGGCTGTCTGCACTCTCAAAGTGCATGTTGTTGCCAAATGT
The DNA here is from genome assembly GCF_033978685.3 of Nerophis lumbriciformis. Classification (NCBI taxonomy): domain Eukaryota; kingdom Metazoa; phylum Chordata; class Actinopteri; order Syngnathiformes; family Syngnathidae; genus Nerophis; species Nerophis lumbriciformis. The sequence continues at coordinate 30,421,446 of NC_084567.2, read as the reverse complement.
ATTTCATATGCTGTAAACCTAGTTCATAGTTAGTTTCCTTTAATGCCAAACATACACATACCAATCGTTGGTTAGAAGGCGATCGCCGAATTTGTCTTCGCTTTCTCCCGTGTCGCTGGCTGTCGTGTCGTTTTCGTCGGTTTCGCTTGCATACGGTTCAAACCGATATGGCTCAATAGCTTCAGTTTCTTCTTCAATTTCGTTTTCGCTACCTGCCTCCACACTACAACCATCCGTTTCAATACATTCGTAATCTGTTCCATCGCTTAAGCCGCTGAAATCCGAGTCTGAATCCGAGCTAATGTCGCTATAGCTTGCTGTTCTTTCCGCCATGTTTGTTTGTGTTGGCTTCACTATGTGACGTCACAGGAAAATGGACAGGTGTTTATAACGATGGTTAAAATCAGGCACTTTGAAGCTTTTTTTAGGGATATTGCGTGATGGGTAACATTTTGAAAAAAACTTCAAAAAATATAATAAGCCACTGGGAACTGATTTTTAATGGTTTTAACCATTCTGAAATTGTGATAATGTTCCCCTTTAAAATTCAAAGTTAATAAATGTGCGTACGTTTATTCCTGCCTTTTGATCCTTGGCCAGGGCTGTGTCAGGAAAGTTATCCAATGTAAAAACTCAGGAAAAAAAAACTTAAAAACAAATAAACTTGCAGTAATTTGTATGACAAATAAGAACAATTTAAGTATCAACACAACTAATTTTTTGAATAGTTATTTGCTAAAAATTGTCCATCAATCAACGTTTCTACATTTTGCGCTGAAGGTGATTTATGGTAATATAATATTGTACATACAAACAAAAAGTCGGTGCTTGCTACATTTTGAAACATAGAATTTTCGACAGTGCAGACTTTGCGATGCTATTTTGGACCAGCAGTGAACCTATGACTCATGACTGTGTGTCACTTAAGATTTTAGTTTTTTTACAGACCCCCAATTTTTTTCTTTTTTTCTTTTTTTTTTTTTTAAACACCTCTTTTTCTGTATAGGTTCCAGGTGTAAACATGACAATTCATATTTACTCAGATGCAGAGGTCTTGAACAAAAAGAAGGTCAGGTTGGATGTCATTTATGGTTAAATAATCATGATTATGATTATAAGACCTTTGTTTTGTTATACACTTGACGGGAGCCAGAAAAGCAGATTTAGGCAAACAAAAACCCTGTTCTCTGCTGGAAGCATTTGACCTCGAATTCTCACCATCCTCACAACCAGCTGTCACACCAACTATCTTCTATTCATTTTCTATGATCTTACTCTGTACTATCTGGTTCTCATTTTCTATTCCCTTACTCTGTACCATTGTCATGTATAGAGAGAGTATGAACAACCCCGTTCCAAGCGTTCTTCTCAATGATTGGTCACGTGACTAAAGGGTACCACTGCATTTTCTCATTATATACTGAACAAAAATGTAAATGCAACTTTTGTTTTTGCTCCCATTTTCATGAGTTGAACTAAAGTTTTAAAACTTTTATTATGTACACAGAAGACCTATTCCTCTCAAATATTGTTCACAAATCTGTCAATCTGTGTTAGTGAGCACTTCTTCTTTGCCAAGATAATCAATCCCACTTTACAGGTGTGGCATATTAAGATGCTGATTAAACAGTATGATTATTGCACTGGTGTGGCTTAGGCTGCCCACAATAAAAGGCCACTCTGAAATGTGCAATTTTGTTTTCTGGGGGATCAGAAAAGCAGTCAGTATCTGGTGTGACCACCATTTGCCTCACGTGGTGCAATACATGTCCTTCGAATAGAGTTGATCAGATCGTTGATTGTGGCCTGTGGAATGTTGGTCCACTCCACTTCAATTGCCGAGCGAAGTTGCTGGATATTGGCAGGAACTGGAACACGCTGTCGTATACGCCGATCCACAACATCCCAAACATCCTCAGTGGGTGACATGTCCGGTGAGTATGCTGGCCATGCAAGAACTGGGACGTTTTCAGCTTCCAGAAATTGTGTACAGACTCTTGTAACATGGGGCCGTGCATTGTCATGTTGCAACATGAGGCGATGGTCTTGGGTGAATGGCACAACAATGGGCCCCAGGATCTCGTCATGGTATCTCTGTGCATTCCAACTACCATCAATAAGATGCACTTGCGTTCATTGTCCATAACATACACCTGCCCATAACATAACCCCACACCCACCATGGGCCACTCCAGTCACAAAGGTAATATCAGCAAACTGCTCTCCCACACAACGTCACACACTGTCTGCCATCTGCCCTGAACAATGAAAACCGCGATTCATCCGTAAAGAAGAACACCTCTCCTACGTGCCAGACGCAATCGGATGTGAGCTTTTGCCCACTCAAGTCTGTTACGATGACAAGCTGCTGTCAGGTCAAGACCTCGATGAGGACGACTAGCATGTAGATTAACTTCCTTGAGAAGGTTTCTGACAGTTTGTGTAGAAATTATTTGGTTATGCAAACCAATTGTTGCAGCAGCTGTCCGGGTGGTTGGTCTCAGATGATCATGGAGGTGCACTTGGTGGATGTGGAGGTCCTGGGCTGGTGTGGTTACACGTGGTCTGCGGTTGTGAGGCCGGTCGGATGTACTGCTAAATTCTCTGAAACGCCTTTAGAGACGGCTAATAGTAGAGAAATGAACATTGAACTCACGGGCAACAGTTTTGGTGTACATTCCTGCGGTCGGCATGCCAACTGCACGCTCCCTCAAAACTTGCGACATCTGTGGCATTTTACTGTGTGATAAAACTACACATTTCAGAGTGGCGTTTTATTGGGGTCAGCCTAAGGTGCATTTGTGCAATAATCATGCTGTTTAATCAGCATCTTTATATGGGAGCAAAAACAAAAGTGTTGGGTTTACATTTTGGCGCATTACTTTTAATTGAAGAGTGTTTGCTGAGTGTTTGTCATGTAAACATGCCCTGTTATGCAACACGGGGATGCGCCACTCGCAAAAAAGGCGGGAAGCAATTGCATACATTTCCCGCAAACCAGAAATAAGGATAAACATATGGCAAACTACTCAGCGGCCTAGTGGTTAGAGTGTCCGCCCTGAGATCGGTAGGTTGTGAGTACAAACCCCGGCCAAGTCATACCAAAGACTAAAAAAATGGGACCCATTACCTCCCTGCTTTGCACTCAGCATCAAGGCTTGGAATCGGGGGTTGAATCACCAAAAATGACTCCCGGGCGCGGCCACCACTGCTGCCCACTGCTCCCCTCACCTCCCAGGGGGTGAGCAAGGGGATGGGTCAAATGCAGAGGACAAATTTCACCACACCTAGTGTGTGTGACAATCATTGGTACTTTAACTTTAACTTAAAGGGGAACATTATCACTAAACCTATGTAAGCGTCAATATATACCTTGATGTTGCAGAAAAAAGACCATATATTTTTTTAACCGATTTCCGAACTCTAAATGGGTGAATTTTGGCGAATTAAACGCCTTTCTAATATTCGCTCTCGGAGCGATGACACAACGTGGCGTCACATCGGGAAGCAATCCGCCATTTTCTCAAACACCGAGTCAAATCAGCTCTGTTATTTTCCGTTTTTTCGACTGTTTTCCGTACCTTGGAGACATCATGCCTCGTCGGTGTGTTGTCGAAGGGTGTAACAACACGGACAGGGACGGATTCAAGTTGCACCAGTGGCCCAAAGATGCGAAACTGGCAAGAAATTGGATGTTTGTTCCGCACACTTTACCGACGAAAGCTATGCTACGACAGAGATGGCAAGAATGTGTGGATATCCTGCGACACTCAAGCAGATGCATTTCCAACGATAAAGTCAAAGAAATCTGCCGCCAGACCCCCATTGAATCTGCCTGAGTGTGTGAGCAATTCAGGGACAAAGGACCTCGCTAGCACGGCAAGAAATGGCGGCAGTTTGTTCCTGCAGACGAGCGAGCTAAAACCCTAGCTTCCCTGGCCTGCTGACATCAACTCCAAAACTGGACAGATCAGCTTTCAGGAAAAGAGCGCGGATGAGGGTATGTCTACAGAATATATTAATTGATGAAAACTGGGCTGTCTGCACTCTCAAAGTGCATGTTGTTGCCAAATGTATTTCATATGCTGTAAACCTAGCTCATAGTTGATAGTTTCCTTTAATGCCAAACAAACACATACCAATCGTTGGTTAGAAGGCGATCGCCAAATTCGTCCTCGCTTTCTCCCGTGTCGCTGGCTGTCGTGTCGTTTTCGTCGGTTTCGCTTGCATACGGTTCAAACCGATATGGCTCAATAGCTTCAGTTTCTTCTTCAATTTTGTTTTCGCTACCTGCCTCCACACTACAACCATCCGTTTCAATACATTCGTAATCTGTTGAATCGCTTAAGCCGCTGAAATCCGAGTCTGAATCCGAGCTAATGTCGCTATAGCTTGCTGTTCTTTCCGCCATGTTTGTTTGTGTTGGCTTCACTATGTGACGTCACAGGAAAATGGACGGGTGTTTATAACGATGGTTAAAATCAGGCACTTTGAAGCTTTTTTTTTTAGGGATATTGCGTGATGGGTAAAATTTTGAAAAAAACTTTGAAAAATATAATAAGCCACTGGGAACTGATTTTTAATGGTTTTAACCATTCTGAAATTGTGATAATGTTCCCCTTTAACAAGTGAAGGTTCGCCGGGAAGGCTGGGGAGCCATTAGTAACAGTTTCTTGTGTGAGGTAAGCAAGCATACATGCATATGAAAAATGTGGTATATTGCACTTTCAGTAACAGTGAATTAATACACTTTGCCTGACAAAACTTTGCTTCAAAATGTTACCTTTTCTGCATGTGTTACCAACAACCCAAACTAATCTGATAAACATTGCATTAAAAAGCAGCATTAGTTCAGTATTCAAGTTATTGTGGTAATAATGAAATCAGGAAGCCATGACTCACCACAGCAAAACCTATGAAACATATTCAAAAAAGAAAAAGTAAAAGTACAGGAATATATATTGTGCAGTGATTTAAATCAATGCATTTGAGGCAGACAATACAGTTGACATACTTCACACAAAAGTCATAATTTATCCCGTAATTGTTGGTTCAAAGCTAATGAGGATTTTGTCAAAATGAGGGTCATACGTTTATTTTTGGTCGTTGTGTATTTTCTGACTTACATTTCGCCGGCGGGAGCGTTTTAGAGAGAATCTGGTCACTAAACACTGCATGAATATTCCGTAGTGGTGGAGTACATCAAAACGGCCGCAAAATTGTTATTATATATACTATTTTGACAAAATAAAAGCATGTTTTATTCTAAGTCTACGAGCTAGACTAGAGTATATTTTGAACTATATTAAGACGTTTGGTTTATTTCGTTAGGAAAACTAATGTTAGAACCACTCATTTGCATGTTTCCGGGCACAGCCGCACACGTCCTAGGTACCAAACATGGCGCCTCTCGTTTAGTTGTCCCTACTCTCTCTATAGACTTCATTTTCTATTCTCTTACATCACTTCCTGTAACACACTCATTGCTTAAAGACATTTATCCAGCCAGTTTATCTTTTGTCGAGGTATACTTATCTTACCTGTAATGCAAAGGTATCGCCATCACAGATACTGTATATGACGTATATGTCTTAGTGTGTGATGGCGATACCGCTTACGGTACTTACTTGCAGGTGCAGTAGCTGTTACTGTCAATGTATTGGAGTGTGTTTAGTTCAGCTGATCCAGATGTGCAATGGGAGTTAAAATGACCAATTCCCTAATTATCATTTCTAGCTATTAGGGACATAACAATAAACAGTATTATTGATAAACCACAGTAAAACTCCCTAAGGTTAGAATAACTGTTTCAAATTAAAATGGTTGCAAAACCGTGAATGATAAGATAGATAGATAGATAGATGGATGCTATTTCCACTACTAAAAACTAAAGAAACTTTTGTTAAATTTTGGAAGAAAAAAAACATACTGAGTAAATACTACAATGCAACGGTACTCGGTAAAATACCGTAATGTGCAATTTGCCCACCATGGGATAATGCACCTTTTTTGACGGCGGTTCTTTTGCGCGGGTGTGCCCTTCCGGTTTAGTGAACATCCCTCACTACGGCATTATGTCCTATCACCATTGTGTCTCCGTAGCTCACATTGTTGTACGTGGAGCTCAGAAGAAAACAAACAAAGAAATTTGACCAGTAGGGCTGCGAATATTTGGGTGTCCACGATTCGATTCAATATCGATCGATTTTTCCGATTCAACGCGATTCTCGATTCGAAAACGATATTTTTCCGATTCAAAACAATTCTCTATTCATTCAACACAGGATTTCAGCAGGATCTACCCCAGTCTGCTGACATGCAAGCAGAGTAGTAGATTTTTGTAAAACGCTTTTATAATTGTAAAGGACAATGTTTTATCAACTGATTGCAATAATGTAAATTTGTTTTAACTAAATGAACCAAAAATATGACTTATTTTATCTTTGTGAAAATATTGGACACAGTGTGTTGTCAAGCTTATGAGATGCGATGCAAGTGTAAGCCACTGTGACACTATTGTTCTTTTTTATTTATTTTTATTTTTATTTTTTTATAAATGTCTAATGATAATGTCAATGAGGGATTTTTAATCACTGCTATGTTGAAATTGTTACTAATATTGATACTGTTGTTGATAATATTCATTTTTGTTTGACTACTTTTGGATTGTTCTGTGTCGTGTTTGCGTGTCCTCTCAATTGCTCTGTTTATTGCTGTTCTGAGTGTTGCTGGGTCGGGTTTGGTTTTGGAATTGGATTGCATTGTTATGGTATTGCTGTGTATTGTTTTGTTGGATTGATTAATTTAAAGGGGAACATTATCACAATTTCAGAATGGTTAAAACCATTAAAAATCAGTTCCCAGTGGCTTATTATATTTTTCGAAGTTTTTTTCAAAATTTTACCCATCACGCAATATCCCTAAAAAAAAAAGCTTCAAAGTGCCTGATTTTAACCATCGTTATAAACACCCGTCCATTTTCCTGTGACGTCACATAGTGAAGCCAACACAAACAAACATGGCGGAAAGAACAGTAAGCTATAGTGACATTAGCTCGGATTCAGACTCGGATTTCAGCGGCTTAAGCGATTCAACAGATTACGAATGTATTGAAACGGATGGTTGTAGTGTGGAGGCAGGTAGCGAAAACGAAATTGAAGAAGAAATTGAAGCTATTGATCCATATCGGTTTGAACCGTATGCAAGCGAAACCGACGAAAACGACACGACAGCCAGCGACACGGGAGAAAGCGAGGACGAATTTGGCGATCGCCTTCTAACCAACGATTGGTATGTGTTTGTTTGGCATTAAAGGAAACTTAACAACTATGAACTAGGTTTACAGCATATGGAATACATTTGGCAACAACATGCACTTTGAGAGTGCAGACAGCCCAATTTTCATCAATTAATATATTCTGTAGACATACCCTCATCCGCGCTCTTTTCCTGAAAGCTGATCTGTCCAGTTTTGGAGTTGATGTCAGCAGGACAGGGAAACTAGGGTCGATAGGGTTTAGCTCGCTCGTCTGCGGGAACAAACTGCCGCCATTGCTTGCCGTGCTACCGAGGGCCTTTGTCCCTGAATTGCTCACACACTCCGGCAGATTCAATGGGGGTCTGGCGGCAGATTTCTTTGACTTTATCGTTGGAAATGCATCTGCTTTGAGTGTCGCAGGATATCCACACATTCTTGCCATCTCTGTCGTAGCCTAGCTTTCGTCGGTAAAGAGTGCGGAACAAACGTCCAATTTCTTGCCACTTTTGCATCTTTGGGCCACTAGTGCAACTTGAATTTGTCCGTGTTCGTGTTGTTACACCCTCCGACAACACACCGACGAGGCATGATGTCTCCAAGGTATGGAAAACAGTCGAAAAAACGGAAAATAACAGAGCTGATTTGACTCGGTGTTTGAGAAAATGGCGGATTACTTCCCGATGTGACGCTACGTTGTGACGTCATCGCTCCGAGAGCGAATAATAGAAAGGCGTTTAATTCGCCAAAATTCACCCATTTAGAGTTCGGAAATTGGTTAAAAAAATATAAGGTCTTTTTTCTGCAACATCAAGGTATATATTGACGCTTACATAGGTCTGGTGATAATGTTCCCCTTTAATAAAAATAAATCGATTTTTGAAAAATGAAAATCAATACTGAATCGTACAATGTGAGAATGGCGATTTGAATTCGAATCGATTTTTTTTCCCACACCCCTAATGACCAGCACTAGCATAGAAGTTAAAACATAACATTGTGCAGGAGAAGTGACTTCATTCAAATGCACCTCACTACAGACAGCGTCTCACCGCAGATTTCCACTGGAAATGAAACAGCATTGGAATGGTGCCCGCACGACGACGGATTCTTTCCGCTAAATATATGCAGAGCTTCTATATTTGACGGACACAGAAAAAAAATCTGTTCCATTTAGCTAAAATCTGCTTGTGTTGGACAGGATGTCATGCACAAACACAAAATAAATTATTCTGTTTACTTTATAATAAAATACTCAGTTTTCAAGGTGGATCGTATTTTACACTTTGAAAGGCACTAATAGGCGGCGACGGACATGAAGTCAACTTTTCAAAAGTTTTCAGGCGTTACTGTTGTATTGTTGCTTTCTGCAAAAAAATAAAATTGCTTATTGAGTCAAAACGGTGTTTCTGTTCAGCACATGTTGATAATGGCAGCACAGAGTTGATTTGCTTCTGCTCCTTTGGAAGGACATAATAAACTGTTTGTGGTTCGCTTTATTGCAATTTCCCTTACCATGTGATTACGCACAGTAGAGATGCGCGGATAGGCAATTATTTCATCCGCAACCGCATCACAAAAGTCGTCATCCACCCGCCACCCACCCGAAGTAACATTTTATCAAATCCACACCCGCCCGTTGTTATATATCTAATATAGACGATGCAAGGCATTAGTGAGGTTAGAAAGCTTTTGCCTGTTAAAGAAAGGAGACTGATCCAATTGAGCAGAGACATTCAATGCGTGCCACGCATTAATATCTCTTGGCCACGCGTTAGTGGCTAAGAGATATTAATGCGTGATAATATTATTTATCATTACTATAGTATTATTGTCATTTCCATTAAGAAAGTGTTGACTATTGTTGCCAATGCCCTCAGATCAGGAGTGCGTTCCTCACACTTTGTGTGCGCAGTTGCAGCAAGCAGAACGATGCTTTTAAGAAGTTAAAAAAATGTTTTAGAAAGACTAGGCCTATATTTTCGTTAGGTAAAAAAAATGTTCTGAATTTGTTTCAATGAATATTAACTTAACGTTATAATGCTCAAATAGGGATGAGGGCGGGGTGCACAGTGAAACAGTGAACAATTTCGCAACAAAGATGAACCTTTATTGATTGATCTGCAGCCATGACAAAATATCAGACAATCTCCATTATCAACGACAGGCAGGAAAATAAAGATAAACACATAGCCTATGTTGTAGGCATAGGCATAGGCTCATACGTTTTTAAGTTGAAATAAAAAAATAAATAAAAAATGTGCCTCATAAGCCTTAGGCTGTCAATCACGCGCACAAACTTAAATTATACAATAACATATGTATGTCATCCCTATTTAAACAAAAATAAATAATAATAATAAATTACCTGCAACTTATTGGCCAAGGCAAATAGCAGGTCTTTTTTTTCCCTGGTCTTTAGTATTCCCTTTTTTAGTTTGTCGCGTACCACGTTTGCTGCCGGCGTTGCCATCTTTTTTCTTTTTTTTTCTTCTGTTGTGTTGTGTTGTGGTGTGCTACAGTGCCTGATGAATAATTGCCTGTTTCAAAGAGTGCTGCTCGTTTTTCGTATGTGGGTAACAACATTTAACTCTGTATATATATTTCCGAATTGGTTCAACCGCCACCCGCCCGAATCTATTTAAAATCTATTTTTTTCGTCATGTCACCCGCCCGACCCGCGGATTATCCGTGGACTCCGCGGTAGTGTCCGCAAACCGTGCATCTCTAACGCACAGATTCGCGAGATCTCGTAAAAGTCCACACTATTTCACTGCACGACTGAGCCGCAACAGAACAGCAGTGGGGATTGCCGGACTGTGGATGGCGGTGCTGTCTTGTGGCGGCCGTTCCGCATTCAGTGGAAATCTGGGGTCACTGTTGCAGGCATCTCATGTCCATCCATCCATCCATTTTCTACCGCTTGTCCCTTTTGGGGTCACGGGGGGTGCTGGAGCCTATCCCAAGTCGCCACCTCATTGCAGGGCTAACACAGATAGACCGACAACATTCACACTCACATTTACACACTAGGGTCCATTTAATATTGCCAATAAAACTATCCTCAGCTACATGTATGAAACTGAAAATTCTGCCCTCATTTGGGACTCGAAGGCACCGAATGACTTTGTGACTGAACTATGTGTTGTCAAGGCTTGACAACAGTGTTGTCAATTCTTTTGGAGACTTCTTTTGTAAACAGCTACTAGTGACCAATCTTGTGACCTTTCCCGAGGATATTGGTGACTATTTTGTGTTTTGGAGACTTGTTTGTGTGTTGAAGACTCTGGGGTGAAAGCAAGCCGCAGTCTCAGTCCGTCCTCAGCGAGCAGTGACGGCTGCTACCGGTCAGCTGGTGCTGCTGCGTCGATAGCTACATGCTATCTACATTGTCAACAAGCAGACTTTGCATGTAATAAGTTAATATCACATGTTACTAAATCTTACATTTATGGTGGCAGAGGGGCTAGTGCATGTGCCTCACAATACGAAGGTCCTGAGTAGTCCTGAGTTCAATCCCGGGCTCGGGATCTTTCTGTGTGGAGTTTGCATGTCCTCCTGCGTGGGTTCCCTCCGGGTACTCCGGCTTCCTCCCACCTCCAAAAACATGCACCTGAGGATAGGTTGATTGGCAACACTAAATTGGTCCTATAGTGTGTGAATGTGAGTGTGAATGTTGTCTGTTTATCTGTGTTGACCCTGCGATGAGGTGGCGACTTGTCCAGGGTGTTACCCACCCTCCGCCAGCACTCCCCGCAACCCCAAAAGGGACAAGCAGTCGAAAATGGATGGATGGATGGATTTACAAAATTTTATTTTTTATTTTTTGCATGTGCCTCTTGAGACCTCACTGTAGGCTTTGTTAGGTCACGTTATCTCTAAACAAAATTGATGCTAAGCCACCCTTGTTATTCAAATAAGAATCAATAAGAGAACCATTAAGGAAACAAATAATTGAAAGTGGAATCGGAACCGGAAAAATCTTATCAATTCCCATCCCTATGTATCTATAAGTTAAAGTTAAAGTACCAATGATTGTCACACACACACACTAGGTGTGGCGAAATTATTCTCTGCATTTGACCCATCACCCCTGATCACTTAGGGTTGTATGGTATATCGGTATTAATATAGTACCGCGATACTAATGAATCATATTCGGTACTATACCGCCTCTAAAAAGTACCGGTCCTCCATCGCCCCCCGTAGCCGTCACGTCGTGTCATTGCTGGTTTACGAGCAGACGAGCATGTTCGGCAGCGCACAATCACGGAGTACTTACAAGCAGACACAGTGTGTAGACAGAAAAGGAAGAACGGACGCATTTTGGCTTAAAAACTAACGATAAAAGTGAAGTTATAACACTGACACGCCCTCAGGAAGAGGTGCTTTAAGACATGGCTAGCTTGCTAGCGGCTAAAGTCCAGCCATAGTCGGCCGTGTTTTAGCTACCGCATTTTTCGGAGTATAAGTCGCACCGGCCGAAAATGCACAATAAAGAAGGGAAAAACATATATAAGTCGCACTGGAGTATAAGTCGCATTTTTGGGGGAAATTTATTTGATAAAATCCAACACCAAGAATAGACATTTGAAAGGCAATTTAAAATAAATAAAGAATAGTGAACAACAGGCTGAATAAGTGTACGTTATATGAGGCATAAATAACCAACTGAGAACGTGCCTGGTATGTTAACGTAACATATTATGGTAAGAGTCATTCAAATAACCATAACATATAGAACATGCTATACGTTTACCAAACAATCTGACACTCCCGATCGCTAAATCCGATGAAATCTTATACATCTAGTCTCTTACGTGAATGAGCTAAATAATATTATTTGATATTTTACGGTAATGTGTTAATAATTTCACACATAAGTCGCTCCTGAGTATAAGTCGCACCCCCTATGAAAAAAACTGCGACTTATAGTCCGAAAAATACAGTACTTCTAAATCACTAATCCTCGTCTCTATGGCAACAAATAAAGTAAGTTTCTTACAAGTATCATCCCTGCAGGACGAGGAATAGCTAAACATGCGTCACTACACACCGTAGCTCACAGGCGTCAAAATGTAAACAAACGCCATTGGTGGATCTACACATGACATCCACTGTAATGATACCAAGTACAGGAGCCTATCTAGTCGATACTACTATGATTACATCAATAGTTTTTGGCATCACAACATCTTCGTTCGTTTTAAAATAATGTATATTATGTTTATAAACTCAGGAAATATGTCCCTGGACACATGAGGACATTGAATATGACCAATGCATGATCCTGTGACTACTTGGTATCGGATCGATACCCAAATTTGTAGAATCATCCAAAACTAATGTAAAGCATCCAAGCAAAAGAAGAATACCAGTAAGTGATTATTTGATTTTAACAGAAGTGTAGATAGAACATGTTAAAAGAGAAAGTAAGCAGATATTAACAGTAAATGAAGGAGTAGATTAATAATTCATTTTCTACCAATTGTCCTTAATAATTTTAACAAAGTAATAGAATGGAAAATGGCACAATATGTTACTGCATATGTCAGATGTGATTTACGAGCCTTAGTTTTTTTACTTACTACTAAAGGACAAGTTGTCTTGTATGTTCACCATTTTATTTAAGGACAAACTTGCAATAAAACGCATATTAAACAATTACACAAAGCGACTCGGTAAAGAATCTGGGTATTATCTTCGACCCAACTCTCTCGTTTGAGTCACACATTAAGAATGTTACTAAAACGGCCTTCTTTCATCTCCGTAATATCGCTAAAATTCGTTCCATTTTGTCCACTAGCAACGCTGAGATCATTATTCATGCATTCGTTACGTCTCGTCTCGATTACTGTAACGTATTATTTTCGGGTCTCCCTATGTCTAGCATTAAAAGATTACAATTGGTACAAAATGCGGCTGCTAGACTTCTGACAAGAACAAGAAAGTTTGATCATATTAGGCCTATACTGGCTCACCTGCACTGGCTTCCTGTGCACTTAAGATGTGACTTTAAGGTTTTACTACTTACGTATAAAATACTACACGGTCTAACTCCATCCTATCTTGCCGATTGTATTGTACCATATGTCCCGGCAAGAAATCTGCGTTCAAAGAACTCCGGCTTATTAGTGATTCCCAGAGCCCCAAAAAAAGTCTGCGGGCTATAGAGCATTTTCTATTCGGGCTCCAGTACTATGGAATGCCCTCCCGGTAACAGTTAGAGATGCTACCTCAGTAGAAACATTTAAGTCCCATCTTAAAACTCATTTGTATACTTTAGCTTTTGAATAGCCCCCCTTTTTTTAGACCAGTTGATCTGCCGTTGCTTTTCTTTTCTCCTCTGCTCCCCCCTATCCCTTGTGGAGGGGGAGACACACAGGTCCGGTGGCCATGGATGGGATGCTGGCTGTCCGGGGTCGGGACCCGGGGTGGACCGCTCGCCTGTGTATCGGTTGGGAACATCTCTGCGCTGCTGACCCGTCTCCGCCCGGGATGGTTTCCTGCTGACCCCACTGTGGACTGGACTCTTACTGTTATGTTGGATCCACTATGGACTGTACTCTCACAATATTATGTTAGACCCACTCGACATCCATTGCATTCGGTCTCCCCTAGAGGGGGGGGGGGGGGGGGGGGTTACCCACATATGCGGTCCTCTCCAAGGTTTCTCATAGTCATTCACATCGACATCCCACTGGGGTGAGTTTTTCCTTGCCCTTATGTGGGCTCTGTACCGAGGATGTCGTTGTGGCTTGTGCAGCCCTTTGAGACACTTGTGATTTAGGGCTATATAAATAAACGATTGATTGATTGATTGATTGATATGTTTCATCTACATATGTTTAGTTGTTTTTTATTAAATTTTGTTCTACATTGATAAATGTTAGAGTATCAAGTTTGATCAAAAGAATGGACGGTTGGGATATTCACTAACGAACCATATCTAATGACAGGCTCATTAACATGAACAATGGAATTAGGGCGTTGCAGTGATTTTATATTAGCTTGGTAGCTTGACAGTGAAGACATATTTACATCTTGCTCTTTAAACCAAGGCGGAAACAGTGGCAGCTTTGCACATGCGCATTTCATTTGCAGTCTGGAGGCATGTGGATCTTCTCTCCGCACTGATGTGATGAGCTACCTAGCGATATATTCAACTTTTGTCACAAAGAGACACACACACAGACAATTTCAAGGTGAGTAAGTGACTGAGGCTGTGTTCAGTAGGCAAATCAAACTAGATGATTTATTTAAGTGTGACAGTAAGGCAACATTTACATTTAAAATTCCAGTCAAAACTTCTGGCTTGGAACTCAGAAATTCTGACTTCCCACTACAATTGGAGCGCACCATAAAAGTCCAGACGACAAATGATTTGCGCATGTGTGAGGTTCTCTGCTCTGCTCGCAGCACCAGTTGACCGGCAGCACCCAACACTGCTCGTTGATGACACTTTCACCTTAGTCTCCAAGACGCAAAAAAGTTACTAAGACCCAAAAAAGTCTCCAGTAATACCGGAAAAAGATGCTGGATTTGTCAGTAGTAGCTGGAGACAAGAGGATTGGAAAGTTGCCAGATTTAGCGACAAAGTTCCCAAATTGGCAACACTGATTTTCTTTGTCATTGTAAAGAATTTTCTAGCATTTTGTTTTTGGTTGAATTGTTTTCTTTCCTGATATATTTCAAAAGTAGTTTGAATGAGTTTGAGATCATTGTCCTGTTAGAACACCCACTGCAGTGAAGCAGTATGACGGGTACACACTTTTTGCAGTGAAGCATTACCATTGTACACCGCAAAAAGTTCACAATGTGTGTAAAAACTAGAACCTTTGTATTTGCAGGCAGCTTCATTTGTACCCCCACTGACCATCTGTTTAAGACGGAGAGAAGTGTGTGAAAGGATAATAATGTTTTTATGTACAGATGTGAGGGATTAAGGGGGTTGTCCAATCTCTGAACTAATCTCATCAGATCAAACTGGAACATTGGCAGGTAGACTTTGAAAGTCTGAAGCATTTTCAGTATAAGTATAATGACCGTGTGGTCATACCTACTTCTTTTCATGCACACTTGACAAAGTCTAGAATAAGCAGAACTGTTAGTCACAGAGACACAATGTCTCAGACCCTGAACACTGCAACACACTCATATATGACTGTGCAGCTCACCAATGTCATTACACACACTCAAATCCTTTCTAATCGCCATCACAATGACATGATAACACAGTAGGAGATTACAGAACTGCTTCCTCACACACACAGACTCATATACAATCACATACACACTTTCACACTCAAACACAGACATAACGCTCGCTCACACACACGTACACACACATGTAAACTCACAGGGAAACAGAATAGATCTAAGCTCTAAATGATCTTCCTGTTTTGTTGTGTGTCAGGATCCAAAGATGGGCTTCGGCATCGCCGTGTCAGGAGGGCGAGACAACCCAAATGAGGACAGTGGTGAAACGTCCATCGTCGTGTCCGATGTCTTACAAGGAGGACCAGCCGATGGCTTGTTATTGTGCATATTTTTCCTATATTCCATTCACACAATGTTACACTGTAGTTGTCTCCTGCTCCAACACATATTGTTGGAGATTGACCAGCATATTTATTTACTCAACAAAAAACAATCAAATATTTTCATTGCGAGCGAGTAGTAATGGGTACATTTCACATTTGAAGAGGAAAATCTTTGTCACTTGTATGCTATACAGTAAAATGTTGTCTCTCTCTAAATTATTCTCTTGAAGAGCAGTGGGCAACCATTGTGCTGCAATTTGATTTGGTGTCAATTCCTGCTAACTGGGAATCGATATCGTTACTCAACGGTACCAGGTTTCTGTACGTTTGTGTGTGTTCATGTAGTCCATCCATCCATCTTCTTCCGCTTACCCGAGGTCGGGTCGCAGGGGCAGCAGCCTAAGCAGGGAAGCCCAGACTTCCCTCTCCCCAGCCACTTCGTCCAGCTCTTCCCGGGGGATCCTGAGGCGTTCCCAGGCCAGCCGGGAGACATAGTCTTCCCAACGTGTCCTGGGTCTTCCCCGTGGCCTCCTACCGGTCGGACGTGCCCTAAACACCTCCCTAGGGAGGCGTTCAGGTGGCATCCTGACCAGATGTCCGAACCACCTCATCTGGCTTCCTCTCGATGTGGAGGAGCAGCGGCTTTACTTTGAGCTCCCTCCGGATGACAGAGCTTCTCACCCTATCTTTAAGGGAGAGCCCCGCCACCCGGCGGAGGAAACTCATTTCGGCCGCTTGTACCCGTGATCTTGTCCTTTCGGTCATAACCCAAAGCTCATGACCATAGGTGAGGATGGGAACGTAGATCGTGAACCAGACTCCGAGGTACTTGAACTCCTCCACTTGGGGCAGGGTCTCCTCCGCAACCCGGAGATGGCACTCCACCCTTTTCTGGGCGAGAACCATGGACTCGGACTTGGAGGTGCTGATTCTCATCCCAGTCGCTTCACACTCAGCTGCGAACCGATCCAGTGAGAGCTGAAGATCCTGGCCAGATGAAGCCATCAGGACCACATCATCTGCAAAAAGCAGAGACCTAATCCTGCAGCCACTAAACCGGATCCCCTCAACGCCTTGACTGCGCCTAGAAATTCTATCCATAAAAGTTATGAACAGAATCGGTGACAAAGGGCAGCCTTGGCGGAGTTCAACCCTCACTGGAAACGTGTCCGACTTGCTGCCGGCAATGCGGACAAAGCTCTGACACTGATCATACAGGGAGCAGACAGTCCGATACCCCATACTCTCTGAGCACTCCCCACAGGACTTCCCGAGGGACACGGTCGAATGCGTTCTCTAAGTCCACAAAGCACATGTAGACTGATTGGGCAAACTCCCGTGCACCCTCAAGGACCCTGCCAAGAGTATAGAACTGATCCACAGTTCCACGACCAGGACGAAAACCACACTGTTCCTCCTGAATCCGAGGTACGACTATCTGGCGTAGCCTCCTCTCCAGTACACCTGAATAGACCTTACCGGGAAGGCTGAGGAGTGTGATCCCATGATAGTTAAAACACACCCTCCGGTTCCCCTTCTTAAAGAGAGGAACCACCACCTCGGTCTGCCAATCCAGAGGTTAATGTAGTCATGAATGTTAATTTGTTTAATATTAAAATCACATTTTTAATATGTTAAAATTTAGCAGTAAGCTGATAATAACTGTGCCGTCCAGTTGTTATGTTGGATTTTGTTTTGATTTACCAGGATGCATTCATTTCAGTTTGTACTCAGTGTGTTGCTGTAGTCAGGAAGTAGTCTTTGCCAGTCTTGTCTTTTGTTGAGTCATACAAAGTGGTATACTCTTAAGTATTGTACTTATTACACACCAGCTCTTTGATTGTGACATGCATCGTAGCTTGAGCTGGTGCAGAGTCTGCTCTCTCTCGTGACAAAGTATCAAAATATGTTACTGTTTGATTTTACTTGAATCGGTTCTCTGCAGTACCAATGGAATTTGGTCGGTATCTATAAAACTACCAAATTCAGTACCCATCCCTACGAGCTAGTTTATTCAACTGGTTATATTGTCCTACTTTCTGTCAGCAAGCTTGTCTATGTCACATCAGTCTGCAGCCAATCGCTTTATTGATTGTTAAAAAATGTTAGTGTCCCACATTCTATGACAGAAGATGAACATGTTGTGATTGAAGATTGATTGTGATACAATTTGTTCATAAATTTCAACGGTGGTTAACAGAACACAAGTTCGCTTCTCTACTGTCAAACCTGTGACTTTAATTTTTAATCTTTTCCATTCTTCTGTGTTCATGTCTAGTGAGAATGACAGGGTGGTGCAAGTGAATGCCATCCCCATGGAGGGGGTGATTCACTCCTTTGCCGTCACAACCCTGCGAAAATGTGGCAAAGTAGCAAAAATTGTAAGTAAGCATGTAAGACTGTAACTGATCAGTCAATCTGCTCAATGATCAATTTTCTTTTAACTGACAGACAGTCAAGAGGTCGAGGAAGGTTCCTGTAAATCTTCTGAATCGTCCCGGATCACCTGACGATCGTGTGTTTAACAACGACTACAATGACGATTACAACTACGAGCAGGACCGCCGCAGTGTGTACAGCGGCAGACAGGACCATAGCCTGGAAAGGGAAAGAGGCGGTTATATGGATTCTGGTTACCAAACGCGTGAGCGCGATTACAACAGAGACTATGACAGACGAGAACGGGGCAGGGGTGCGGCGAGAGACTTGAGCCCGGACCAGCAGAACCGGAGAGATGGGAGCAGAGGTCGCACATTGGACAGAGAACATAGTCCTGATCGCCATCACAAGATTATAGCTGATCACAGCCCAGACAGAAGGTATCGAAGTGAACGCACGTTAGATCGAGATCACAGCCCCGATCGGCGATACCGCAGCGAGCGAACCCTCAACCGTGACCACAGCCCAGACCGACGCTATCGAAGTGAGCGCGGGCTGGACCGCACTGAAAGCCCCGACCTAAATTACAGGAGGGACCACCATAGTCCGGGACGCAGCCACGGACGCAACCGCAGCTTCGAGCGAGGACGGGATCGAGTTCCGAGCGACACCAGAAAATATGATGAGCCGTTGAAGCGAGGTAGCAGGGACCACCTGGACCGCTCACCCTCACCTGCCGCTATGCCCATCCCTATGCCACGCCATGTTCGAGGAGAACTTGATCCACTGGAGAAACCTCTGAATGTGCTGCTGCTCAAGAACCGGCCTGGCGAAGGTGAGACAACACTAAACCTCCATAGACACAACACATCAAGGTTTAGTCTGCTGGCACCATTTTTAACTCAGCCATACAATCAACTTATTTAGACTATATTTTACATGTATTTACTCTATATTTATATTCTGTATATTTATGTACTGTGCTTCCTCGCAACTTGGCAGTTCATTAACTGATTTTAAAATACCTTTTAAATTTCATGTTGAAATTATGTGTGTGCGTGGCTTAAAAAAATGTTTAATTGCAAAATTAATTCTGCACGCCTTATTCTGCTCACTAAACATACCCAGTCAACTTTGCACGTGTAAAGTAGATCAGCTTTGTGTGTGGTATCAGCTTTGCACATGTTTTAGTACACGCAAACCTTTAGTAAATCAGGCCCTATGTGCGCAGTGCAAGGTGCATTGCAGTTGTTATGTCATCATCTTATAAAGGGCACTCAGATCCATCACTGTGTATTTATTAATTATTACAATTACACTCAGCTGGAAATAATATTTATGTATGGCATTCATACCTTTTACATGATATATCACATCAAATATATAATGTAAACCAGGGGTGCTCACACTTTTTCTGCAGGCCAGCTACTTTTCAATTGGTCAAGTCGTGGGGATCTACCTCATTCATATGTATAATTTATGTTTACTTATTTATGAAATATATGTTTTTGTTAACAAGTTAAAGGTGTTTAATGATAATACAAGCATGTTTAACACATATAGTTAATATTGTTAATAAATTAAAGGTGTTTAATGAAAATACAAGTATGTTTAATACATATCGTTAATATTGTTAACAAATTAAAGGTGTTTAATGATAATACAAGCATGTTTAACACATATAGTTAATATTGTTAATAAGTTAAAGGTGTTTAAAGACAATGCAAGCATGTTTAACACATATAGTTAATATTGTTAACAAGTTAAAGATGTTTAAAGATAATACAAGCATGTTTAACACTTATAGTTAATATTGTTAATAAGTTAAAGGTGTTTAATGATAATACAAGCATGTTTAACACATATAGTTAATATTGTTAACAACTTATAGGTGGTTAAAGATAATACAAGCATGTTTAACACATATAGTTAATATTGTTAACAAGTTAAAGGTGTTTAAAGATAATACAAGCATGTTTAACACATATAGTTAATATTGTTAATAAGTTAAAGGTGTTTAAAGATAATACAAGCATGTTTAACACATATAGTTAATATTGTTAATAAGTTAAAAGTGTTTAAAGATAATACAAGCATGATTAACACATATAGATTCCTTTCTTTCATGAAGACAAGAATATAAGTTGGTGTATTACCTGATTCTGATGACTTGCATTGATTGGAATCAGACAGTGGTGATGATAACGTCCGCATTTTCGAATGGAGGAGAAAAAAAGTCCTCTTTGCTGTCCAATACCACATGAAAGTGGTTGGTTTTTGGCATCTTATTTATCCAGCTTCCGTACTCCTTTGTATACACTTTACAAGAAATACATTGTCGTCAAACTCCGTAGCTTTCAGCTTTCTGAGACTCTTATTTTGTTAGCGCAGGCAGGATGAAGCAGAGTTTTTATTGTGCATCTGTGCAGTCGGTCTTTGGAGTTTTGACGACAGGTACGGCGCCAGAGTCTGTTGAAATAAAGTGTTTCTCGCCTTCCTGTCGGTAATTTTAATGATCAGCCAGCGTCATCTCAGAAGACCCTCGGGTGCCGTGAATGTCAATCAAGTGACGAAAGTGACGTCATAGTGAAGATTTATGATCGCTCATTTTTAGGACAATTTTTTTTAATGCCTGGCTGGTGATCGACTGACACACCCTCCACGATCGACTGGTAGCTCGCGATCGACGTAATGAGCACCCCTGATGTAAACCAATACAACCAATTGGCATGTTACGGTCATCTGGATAAAAAAAAAAAAATACAGATAGCCGTATAATTTTTCCAGAATTTTAACAGCCCTCTTAGACCGAACCAATTAGAGACCGGTACCAAAAAATACCGGTACTTGATATACATCCATAGTTTGGACAAGGAGTATGGCAAATATGTAAAAATAAACAGATGATTATGAGTCTCAATTTGGTAGACAGTTACAAGCGAAACGTTTTTTTTTTCTAGGCTTCAAGTAAGTTGAAATAGTTTTTTTTATTGTATTCATTAAATATACAATCATACAATATTTATTTTACAATTAATTTGATGGTGCATTTGTACATGTTTTTTTCCTGGGGTTACAAATGTCACTGATAATATGAAATCAAGTGGAGAAACGTTAACTTCGTGATCAATTCTCATCATCCTTAAACATGTTCACTTCCAATCACTCTTTAATCGAGATCCCAACATGTTATATCAGCAACAAAGTGAACCTAAATCTTTGTTTATGTTGCAGAGTATGGTCTTCGTCTGGGCAGTCAGCTGTTTATCAAAGAGATGACCAGCACAGGACTTGCTAACAGAGATGGAAACCTGCAAGAAGGAGACATCATTCTTAAGGTGGCAATCCGTGTTAATTTCGTAGACTAATAATTATCCGGGGGGATGACTTTTGTGATTGGCATTGAAAGGCATTAATCAGCATTGGCCAATCACATTACTTTTTCAGGGAAATTGGCCGATACTGATAGTTGTCCGATCAATCAGTGCGTCTGTATTGACAACCGCTTATGTCAACATGAGTCAGCCAATCAGAAGTGCATGAACTCTAAAATGATTTTCTTATTCTGTTTTTCTTATTAGGAAACCAACTGAATACATGTCTATTTTAATAATGCCATAACCAGTATGTTCTTTTCCTTAACATGTGTGTATGTAACTGTGTGTTCGTCCTTTTTTTATAACTGCGTGTGTGTCCTTTTCATAACCATGTACTATGTATGTCCTTTTCATAACCATGTGCATATGCCGTTTTTATAACCATGTGTGTATATCCTCCTTTCTGTCAGATCAACGGCACAGTGACTGAAAACTTGTCTCTGAGCGACGCAGGCAAATTGATAGAGAAGTCTCGTGGGAAGTTACAGCTGATGGTTCAGAGAGACAGACAGCAAGTGTTGATCCGAGTCCCTCCGATGGTGGACAGCGACTCTGAGCTTGATGGTGAGAGATTCTTGAAACTGAAAAGCAGCAAATCCTATCCAGTGTAAAGACAAACGTGTGACTATCCTCATGTGTAAATCGCAAAATAACTCTATATTGTTATGTATTTCTCCATCAAACATCATAAATAAAAGTTTGACTTCCTTATCAGTTTATAGTTTTCTTTACACTCACACTTTTTACAAAACAAAAACAAACATGATGACTTTACCAGAGACAACAAAACATTTTCTCTCTACCTTCATGAGTATTCTCTTTTATACCTAGTTTTATTGTCACATGACCAAATGCTTTGCTGTGATTGGTCCAATCCAATATAGATAAGTGGTGTGAATGGTTGTTTTCTCGGCAAACATCTGCAGGGAGGGTGGGGCAGCCAGAGGCCCTGTGACCCATTTCGTCTGTTTTTGGGAGTGTGTCTGTGTCAGTGTTTGTGTTTGTGTCTGTGTGTGCGCGCATGTGTGAGAGACAGAGGAGGTTCTCACTCGCCTTTGGCAGGGTGAACTAATCCACTAAAATAATCCAGCTATTGGATATGACAGAATTTCATCATGTTAGTGTTCATACCATAGCGGCCGTGTGGTTCTTTAATTTAAAATATCAATGGAGTGATTTGTGTGTGTGTGTGTGTGTGTGTGTGTGTGTGTACGTGCGTGTGAGTAACTTGTTCTTGACGTTTGCATGCAGTCAAAGCTTTATTAGTGCGTGTTATGTGTAGAGTTCATAGATTATATATGACTTGACTTTCATTTGGTTTTACAAACTGACCTTGTGGATAGTAAGTTGATGTATTGAGGGAACATTTTAATTCTGACTTATTCTAAGCATAAAAACATCACTTTGTTTGTGTTTGTGTTGCAGATATCTCTGAGATCGAGTCGTATCGCTCCTACTCCCCACAAGATGAAAGGCAGGGCCATCATTCAGATCTTTCCTCACATTCCTCCAACGAGAGGCTCAGAGAGAAGCCCAGGTACATGTCTATGGATGTTCTCATTCATCCAGGTCATTGAATTCCTAGGGCATTCAATCGATCGCAACTGGACTGTTTGGTTTTGTCTTAGAAGATGTTTCACCTGTCATCCAAGGTGGCGTCATCAGGTCATGCAATTAGACTTACATTGGTCAGATCTAGTCTTGCAGCCGGTGCCAAAACCCCAGCTATTTATACTCCAACACAAGGAGGGTGTGCCTGTGCAAGGATGATTACGCACTATTGTTGTGAGAGAAAAAAAAAAAAGAGCAACCCTTCTGTCAATGCTAACTCCAATCATAGAAGCGGAATTTTCCTTTTGTTGGCATTGAGGTCTACACTCTATAACTCTATACAATACCTTACTATATAACTCTACACTCTCGGCAAGATCCTTGAGAGTGCATGGGAGTTTGCCTATTCAGTCCACATGTGTTTTGTGGACTTGGAGAAGGCATTCGACCGTGTTCCATACTTGCCAACCTTGAGACCTCCGAATACGGGAGATGGGGGGGGTGTTGGGGGTGTGGTTGAGGTGCAGGCAACATACCCCTTCCCCTTCGAGCTTTTCTGGATGAAATTAAATTCTTTTTTCCAATCATTTTGGAACTTGCTAGCGTATTTCTTCTTCTTACTCATCGTCGCCATGTCTCTCCTTCTTGTTGTGTGTGCAGTTGTGCACTGAGTTCCAAAAGCCGTAGATGTTATTGTAGCGTCCAGGAAGAGTTAGTGCTGCAAGGGATTCTGGGTATTTGTTCTGTTGTGTTTATGTTGTGTTACGGTGCGGATGTTCTCCCGAAATGTGTTTGTCATTCTTGTTTGGTGTGGGTTCACAGTGTGGCGCATATTAGTAACAGTGTTAAAGTTGTTTATACGACCACCCTCAGTGTGACATGTACGGCTGTTGACCAAGTATGCCTTGCGTTACCATTTAACCAGTGAAAATATCATGCAACGTGTCAGCAATTCTTGACATCTTCAAGTAAAGACCATTGTTAAACCCGTCCAACGCTACAATATTATGTGACTGGGCCGGCACGCTGTTAATATGGAGGAACAGCGGACGCCTAGACAGCATGCGGCTGTTAAGGGGTGTAGGTTTCAGGTGAGAGAGGACGTTATAAGCAGTGTCTTTAAGGCACGCCCCCAATATTGTTGTCCGGGTGGAAATCGGGAGAAATTCGGGAGAATGGTTGCCCCGGGAGATTTTCGGGAGGGGCACTGAAATTCGGGAGTCTCCCGGGAAAATCGGGAGGGTTGGCAAGTATGATGTGTTCCTTGGGATGTCCTGTGGAGAGTGCTCAGAGAGTATGGGGTGTCGGACCGTCTGATTGTGGCGGTCCGCTCCCTGTATGATCAGTGTCAGAGCTTGGTCCGTACTGCTGGTAGTAAGTCGGAGCTGTTTCCAGTGAGGTTTGGGCTCCGCCAGGGCTTCCCTTTGTCACCGATTCTGTTTACAACTTTTCCAAGCCCGAGTCCATGGTTCTCGTTCGGACCCTGCATCGGTCTGTCGTGGTGAAAAAGGAGCTGTGCCGGAAGGCAAAGCTCTCAATTTACCGGCCGATTTACATCCCTATACTTGCCTATGGTCATGAGCGAAAGGAGAAGGTCACGGGTACAAGCAATGAGTTTGACGGGTGGTGGGGCTCTATCTTCGAGATAGGGTGAGAAGCTCTGTCATCCGGGAGGAGCTCGGAGTAAACATCAGAGGAGCCAGAGGGTGGTTCGGGCATCTGGTCAGAATGCCCTCCGAACGCCTTGTCTGTCTATATTATGATTAGTCTGTGGGTAAAAAAAAATCTGCCTGTCCATTTTTCCTCAATTGGCTGTCTTATTACGTGTGACTTTTTACTTTGTTTCTGTCGTTGAGTTGTGTGTCCGTATTCAGATATGTGTGTGTGTGTGTGTGTGTGTGTGTGTGTGTGTGTGTGTGTGTGTGTGTGTAAAGGAATCTGTGTTAAAGATTTGCATGTGCGTAAAAAAAATGTGTCTTTAAACAGATTCATCAGAATCAGGTTTATTTGGCCAAGTATACTTGCATATACAAGGAATTTGTTTTCGGCAGTTGTTAGCTCTCTAAACATACAACAAATAGGCAAGTATACATTCACTTTATGTGAAACTTTTTAAATGTGACTTTTTTTACACTCCTGCTGTGTTTGTGTAGCGATTCAAAGTTGTAAAAAGAGTTGTCTCTCTAACGTAACCGTGTCTTCCCCTATACTCACTACGAGTTGGCCAAGAACAATTATAATGGGTTTTCCATCACATTATGTAAATAAAAGTTCATGGTTTCAGGCATGTGATTTTTCCGTCTAAAGTCGGATTCCGTCTTTTTTAATCTCGGGAAAAAAATATATAATTATCTCCCGTTTTTCCGGTTTTTTTTCCGACCCTAAATCAAGATTCGAGACGTAGTTTATATTACGCCGTAGTTGATTGGTCGATATGTTCCTTGTGACCAATCAGGACATCTGTTATGAATGATGACGTTAATAACGTCATCATTCATAATGGTTATTACCGCCATTTTCCATATGTAAACGATGTCGGTTCTCGAGAGAAAGGACGCTTTACGAGTAAAAGAAATTGATAAACATGTCAAAAATAAGTTTCGATGGGACTGGATGGAAAGGGAAATCACTGATACTGTTGGGAAGAAGGAAGTTACGACTTTTTTCGGTGATTTTATTCGGAAAATCGATCGTCCCGGAAAGGTTTTGTGCACGTGGTGTCATGATAATATTGACTATGGATCACGAGGTTTCAAGGCTTTGGAAGTACATGCGAAACGCCAAAAACATATGAAACTACTTGAAGCAAGGTATGTTCTATTAATGATGTTTTCATGTCTTTAAACACTAAAATATTTTCTTCAAATGGTGCTGTCTTTGTTAATTTTAGCATGTTAAATTGGTGAAAAACCAGGAGCTTCGGGGGGCGTCCCCCCCCCCTGTCCCCCCACCAGTCTTTTTCATTGTGGTCAAATCACATGCCTGTGGTTTAGCAGTATTCAGAAGTATTTTGTAGAGATTTTTTTTTTTTTTACCCACAGACAAACCATTATACGGACAGACAACTTAAAACACGCACACCTTGAGATAAAGACACACATTAGTTCACAGACACTTGAATTGAATTGCAGACGCACAGATTTAGGTACGCATTTGCAAATAATTGTGCTACAATAATACTCCCTGTGGATGTTGCCCTCCTGGGGGTTCTTCAGACCACCAAGCACTGACATGAGAGCCCGTTTCAGGGTTACAATATTGTTTTATTTTTCAATAAGTCTCTCAGTTGCTTTCCAGCAATTGTCTTTTTCTCTTTTGTTCTCACTCGCGCTCTGGCTCCAGCTCCAACCCCGTCTCTCCTCCTGGCTGCTGCTTATAACAAAGCAACAGGTGATTAGATAACAAGACCCAGGTGGGCCATCTACGCACCTGTCGCTGATTTCGAGGCCGGTCCTGGCACACCCCGCTTCGCTGCAGGCCCGCAGGCCACGCCCTCCTCCACACTCCCATAATTTGAAACATGAGTCTTGCAGCTTAGTTTGAAATACTTGAACCAACATCGTTAACATGCACACATTTTGAATCGTCAGCATTTTGCAGAAGGCATATAGAATATTAAAGGGATCATTTTGTTTTGCTCTGTTCATATATTCAGAGGTTGGGCTGCTTGATTGGACTTGCATGTTATCAGGGAAGAAAGTGCTAACTGAAGTCTATTTAACAGACGCGTACAATGTTGCAGGCAACTTTTTGAATATTAATTATAGTGTGAGCAATCATAAGCTTTAGGCTTTTAAAACGGTAAAATACCTTAAAAAATGCATTACCACTTCAGTTTGTGACCAAATTAAGGTATTTATGGGGAAACATTTAAATATGAAAGCTTCATGTTTACTTTTGAATGTTATTTATGTTAATAATGCACTGACAGAAAAAAATATCTGTGGTATTAATTTTAAAGCAATGTCCTTTTTATGTTGTAAATGATTTCATGTTCATTGTTTTTAAAAGCATTTTAGATTAAAAATGCATCTTAATCCTAGATTGTGCCTCCCTATTTTTCTCTCGCATTCATTTTGTTAAGTACATCCAGATAAACTAATGAGCACTATATACAAAGTTCCTGTACCACCAAGCTTGTTTTCACCATGCAATGTTACATTAACAAAATCAAGCTGTGACTCTAATGATGCACACATCTATTTATTCTTTTTCAATGTCAGTAGAGAGGAGCCACCAAACAGGCTGGTTAAAATGGGTGCCATGCCGACCCCATTCCGAGGTCATGATCGACCTGTGGAAGATACACCGCCATTGCCTGTTGAAAGGGAGGAACCACGGCCACAAACGCCACCAAGTAAACTTGTTTGTCTTTCTGATGACATAGTTTAAACAATTCATATGAAATTAACTTGAATTAGAATCTAAAACAAAATTCTTACTCGTTTTTCTTCTTTTTCTGCATGGTAAGAGTTAGTCGCTCCAAAGGTTCACGCTCCACCACAGGTGCCATTAAAGCCAAACGTAGAGGACCAGGAAGTGTACGGGTCAGTATATCAGATATTGATATAACTTCTATAATCATCCTTTTTAATAATGTTTCATTTTAGCGTGTGTTCCATTTTTTTCTAAGAATCTTTTACGTGTTCTTTGCTCTTTCAGGCCAAACACGGTGATGGTTCGTTTTCAGAAAGGTGACAGCGTTGGGATGAGGCTTGCAGGAGGAAACGATGTTGGCATCTTCATCGCTGGCGTACAAGATGATAGTGCAGCTGAACACCAAGGTCTTCACACTGGAGATCAAATTGTTAAGGTGACCTTCTTTTATTCTTCATTTCAATACTTTAAATCATTTTTAATGTCGGAAGTTATTCATTTATTTCCCCCTCCAACCATTGTAAACTTAACTTACTATATAACTTCCTAATATTTAGAGAAAAAAGTTGGAAAAATAAAAAGAATCCAGTCAATATTTTGTTGTAAAAAATGCATTTTAGAAACGTAAAATTAGATGTTATTTTTTAATCAAAACCATAATACAGGTGGTCCTAAGGTTAAAAAGTTTTTTCCCTAACTGTGTTGGAAGTTGGTTTTGAGTGTAAGAACTTATATCTAAACGGTATTTAAATGGCATCCAAGCACTGAATACATGAAGGACATATACATATTGGAATTAAAGTATTTAATGAAACAGTAAAAAAAATAAAACTTCTAAAAGAAGTGTTTCAAAGGGAAGAAGAGACCGGTTTATTAGCAATAATGAAACCACTACTGTGCTGAATTACCACTGTCCATTTCACATAATCAAAAATCTAATCTTTATCTTTTATATGGTTTGCAATACGGCTGCAGTCATACTTGCCAACCCTCCCGAATTTTCCGGGAGACTCCCGAAATTCAGCGCCTCTCCCGAAAACCTCCCGGGACAAATATTCTCCCGAAAATCTCCCGATTTTCAGCCGCAACTGGAGGCCACGCCCCCTCCAGCTCCATGCGGACCTGAGTGAGGACAGCCTTTTTTCACGACAGGAGGACAACAGGGTGACAAGAACTAAATCATCCAGACTAGAGATAAATTGTATTATTATGTTTATCTTACCTAAAAATAAATATATTTATTAATTTTAAAAAAAACAACTAAATACATTTTTACTATATTTTGCTAAAAATATCAACATTTGTTGTATTTTTATTTGTATTTTTTCTGACTCCTTATTGCATCCAGCCATAGAATTATACATTAAAATAAACATATTTGAAATAATTAATTTTAAATTATCATAATAATTCATTTAAAATTACCATATTTAATTATTAAAATAATTGCTTGTTTATCAACAACTTTAGGATTTTATTCATTACATTTTGAAGCTCTCAGAAGCCAAGTTATGTTATATTCCTTAAGATTTATTTATGCAAGTTTGAAGTATCAATTATCTAAACACAGTTTTGTTTGCATATTTTTAGGATGTATATATATATATATATATATATATATATATATATATATATATATATATATATATATATATATGAAATACTTGACTTACTGAATTCTAGCTGTCAATATACTTTCCCCTCTTAACCACGCCCCCAACCACGCCCCGCCCCACTCCGACCACACCCCCACCTCCCGAAATCGGAGGTCTCAAGGTTGGCAAGTATGGCTGCAGCTGCATTACGTACACGCATGCTGTTGTATCATTCCATGGCGCTAAAATAGTTTCTAAGCAAATCTTTAGTTGATAGAACATAATTCTGTTTTTAATTAACTTATGAGAGTACATTTTTAACCATGAAACGTAAAATTAGGAACACCAGTATGAAAAAATATAAGAGACAAGGAAGGTCTAATATTAGGAGAAGCAAGTCAAGATAGAATAAAAATATAGTCAAGATTACAAGAAAAAAAATCTTGAGCAGAAAGTTAATATATTTAACATTTAAAAGAACACGCAAAAGTAAAAAGATGTAGTAGTTCATATTAAATATACACTATATATTCAACTCATAAGCTAATCTATCTGCTTTACAAAAATGTCAAATATCAAAACATACAAGTAACATTTTTATGAATCTAAGTGCAATAAATAGAAAGATGTGAATTGGACCAACATTTTAAGGTAATGAAATAGTTGTGTTGTTTTTTTCAGGTGAATAACATGGACTTTAGAGGTATGGTTCGTGAGGATGCAGTCTTGTACCTCCTGGAGATCCCTAAGGGTGAAGATGTGACCATTCTTGCTCAGAGCAAACCTGAAGGTAGCATTAGACAATAATCAAATTTTTTTCACAGTTTGCTATAAATAATTTTTACAGGGTTTCTGTGGGGAATTAAAAAGCATGAAAAGTAATTAAATGAGTTCAGTGAAAATTAAGGCCTTTAAAAAGCGTTAAATACAATGTCCAAAGGCATTGAAAAATGTAATACAATTGTAGGACTTGGCCGATTGTCAATACGACAGTCAATCAAACGATAAATAAAAATGAACTTAATATGCTGCGGTTATATACGCTGCAGTTATTGATTAAATATGTACGTCTGTGTGCTTCTTTTCTTTGGCTGCGGCTTTCAAAATGGATACAAGACGTTTTCTAAGGTCCAAAAGCTTTAAAAGCCTTGCCTCCATAAAGGACACTCCGCTGCATGGCAAAATCAAACAACTTTGCAATTTTTTGGTCTCTGTAGGCATATACTCTTTACCTCTGACATCATGTCATGTTAATGAGGAAGCTGAGCTTGTCATACACGACTTTTTTATTTCAGTCATCTCCAGTTCAACACACATGAGATGAGCTAACTCATGAAACAAAACAGACTTGTTGTTAGTAATACATGTAAAAATTGAGTGGTATCATTTAGCTGATTGTATCACTGTTCTTTTATAACAAAAGATAGTTTCACATGTCCAAAATAAAAATTGTATTTATTTATCATGATCGTAGCTTCAAGCATGCATCTAATGTCTTGTTTTCTTCACTGAATGTTTTACGACGTCTAATGCAGTGGTTCTTAACCTTGTTGGAAGTACCGAACCCCACCAGTTTCATATGCGCATTCACCGAACCCTTCTTTAGTGAAAAATATAAATATATATATATTTTTTTCAAATTCAAGAAAAAGTCGTATGTTTTTTTACTGGTGCACAAAATGAACCGTGCATGAACATCACCTTGTTCAAAGAACAAAACCAACACAGTGCATGAACTCACAACAAATTACACACCTTACACACATTACCATGAATTGATTAACGTGGACCCCGACTTAAACAAGTTGAAAAACTTATTCGGGTGTTACCATTTAGTGGTCAATTGTACGGAATATGTACTGTACTGTGTAAACTGTACTGTGTATTCTCTTCCTTTGCAATCTGCTAGTAAAAGTTTCAATCAATCAATCAAAAAAACCTGCAAATCAGATGGAAAATTAGAGGGAACATTGTTTGGGGGTATCCATAATACGCTGATAGGGAGAAGTTTTTATTTACACAATAAGTTGGATGTCTCTTTACCTCCGTGGCGGAGGTTTCGCCGAACCCCTGAGGCCGACTCACCGAACCCCTAGGGTTCGATCGAACCCAGGTTACGAACCACTGGTCTAATGTCTCTTCACTTTTTACTTTCACTTTCTTTTTGTTTTGCGCACTGCCCCCAGAAAAGTGTGCTCTATGCTTGGAAAATCAGATGGCATGCAAATAATTGTCCAGCATAACTTGGACGTAAAAGACTCCATTTGTTTACTGTATCAGTGGCATTTGTAAAAGATTGAAAGACTTAAATCTACAGTATGACTATTTGAAGACGACACTACTGCATTATTCTCAAGCGAAGGTATACAGGAAGTAATGAAAGCCATAACAGTAGAAATCAATAAACCAAAACGATGGTTTTATAAATGTATTTAATTTAAAAGATTATCCTTAAATTGAAGTAAAACTAAATACTCAAGCACACATACACAAATAGATGGTATAGATATTGTATTAATACGAGAAAACACATTTTTAAAGTTTTAAAACTACCGTATTTTCTGGATCATAGGGCGCTCGGATTAAAAGGCGCACTGCCGATGAGCGTGTCTATTCAGGTCTTTTTTTCATACAAAAGGCAACGGATTATAAGGCGCATTAAAGAGGTCATATTATGATTTTTTTTTTCTAAAATGAAAACACTTCCTTGTGGTCTACATAACATGTGATGGTGGTTCTTTGGTCAAAATGTTGCATAGATTATGTTTTACAGATCATCTTCAAGTCGATTTCTGACAGTCGCTTCAGGATGCGCCATTTTGTGGGCGGTCTTATTTACGTGGTTCACCTTCGGCAGCGTCTTCTCCCGGTCATCTTTGTTGTAGCGGTGTAGCGTGCAAGGACGGGAGTGGAAGAATTCTCAAAAGATGGAACTAACTGTTTTAATGACATTCAGACTTTACTTATATCAACAACGGAGCAGCATCTTCTCATCCGTGGCTCACTAGTGCAACAACGCTGGAAATGTGTCCCGTGAAAAACCGTCCGACCAGAACTCTCTAATAACTAAAGTTCCTTGGGTTAATTATGTAAACCCACTACACCGGTAGTTTTTAGCGCTTCCATAGCGAGATATAAGTTACAACGTTACTACTTTATATTTGAAATGGCAACAGCAGAGGGTGAATGCCCCATAACAAGAAGATAGGGAAAAAGAAGAAGCTTATCGACTCCGTAATCGGCAAATGCGCAAATTTTCAGGACTTATGGAGATCTCAAATACACATCAGCAGGTACCAGAAGGTAAGAAAAGTTGGTTTTGCATAATATTGTGAAACAAAACGCCAGATAATATGTCTGCTAATGGGTGCCATTTTGCGGTCCTTATACACACACCATAGTAATACGTGTATCTCTGACTACGGTAGCCGTAATGGGCCGACAATCCATCAAGCGTTGCGGCTTCAAAGTCGTACTAAAACATTTTGACAGATTTTTGAGTGCCGTGTGTAATGTTCCTTATTTTCAATGGAACATTTAAAGTTTTGGTGTTGTTTACTGGCGTCATATTGCAGTCTACACTTATCTCTTATGTGTGACTACCGTTTACTGGTCACACTTATCATTACACCATGTACCAAATAAAATTGCTTCAAGGTCGGTAAGCACAACCAGAATTATTCCGTACATCATTGGCCTAGTGGTTAGTGTCCGCCCTGAGATCAGTAGGCTGTGAGTTCAAACCTGGGCCGAGTCCTACCAAAGACTATAAAAATGGGACCCATTACCTCCGTGCTTGGCACTCAGCATCAAGGGTTGGAATTAGGGGTTAAGTCACCAAAAATGATTCCCGGGCGCGGCCACCGCTGCTGCCCACTGCTCCCCTCACCTCCCAGGGGGTGATCAAGGGTGATGGGTCAAATGCAGAGGGTAATTTTGCCACACCTAGTGTGTGTGTGACAATCATTGGTACTTTAACTTTAACTTAACTTATTAGGCGCACTGTCGATTTTTGAGAAAATGAAAGGATTTTATGTGTGCCTTATAGTCCGAAAAATACAGTACACATTAAACATAGAGATTTATTGATATTATATAAGATTAAATAACATTGAATAAGGCAAAAATAAATTCTGAATCCAAAATCACTCTATACTGTTCTTTGGTGTTGCCATATCTGAAATATTGTGTGGAGATATGGGGAAACAGTAATAAAAGTACTCCCTCATCGACTAACAGTACTGCAGAAGAGATCAGTTATGATTATACGTAAGGCTGAATTTTTAGAAACATACAAATGATTTATTTAAATGTAAAATATTGAAATTTGGAGCTATTGTACATTTCCAAACCACAAAAATCATATACAGAGCAAACTATAACAAGCTACCTGAAAATGTACAATTATGTTCAATAAGACAGGACAAATACCATTATAAGCATTATAAGCCTATGGTGTTTTATGTTTACAAAGAAAAAAAACTGCTGAAGAACGTTACCTGATATTATATCAGAGATGTAATGTTGGACGGGGTTGGGATCAAACAAACTTTGTTTCTTCATACTCCTTTTTTAACTTGTTTTTCGTGTTAGTGCTTTTGTTCTTGTGTATTGCGCTGTACATTCTATAACATGATTCAAATACATTGTATTGTATTTTTTTTTTTTTTTTACCTTCACCAACATTTTTATTTGCTGTCTTTTTTCAGTTTACAAAGACATTTTAGCCTCTGGCAGAGGTGACGCTTTCTTCATCAGGACCCACTTCGAGTATGACAAAGAAGCCTCACAAAGTCTTCCTTTCGCCAGAGGAGAGATTTTCAAAGTTACAGACACACTTTATGATGGCAAGCTGGGCAACTGGCTGGCAGTGCGTACGAACAAAGAAAACCAGCTGCTGGAGAAAGGCATCATTCCAAATAAGAGCAGGTCAGTACAATCTTCGTCTTAACACAATTTGTAGTCTCTTGTGTTTGGCTGCAAAACCTGTCAAATGGAAAGATGATGAGATTACAAACCCCGTTTCCATATGAGTTGGGAAATTGTGTTAGATGTAAATATAAACGGAATACAATGATTTGCAAATCATTTTCAACCCATATTCAGTTGAATATGCTACAAAGACAACATATTTGATGTTCAAACTGATAAACATTTTTTTTTGTGCAAATAATCATTAACTTTAAAATTTGATGCCAGCAACACGTGACAAAGAAGTTGGGAAAGGTGGCAATAAATACTGATAAAGTTGAGGAATGCTCATCAAACACTTATTTGGAACATCCCACAGGTGAACAGGCAAATTGAGAATAGGTGGGTGCCATGATTGGGTATAAAAGTAGATTCCATGAAATGCTCAGTCATTCACAAACAAGGATGGGGCGAGGGTCACCACTTTGTCAACAAATGCGTGAGCAAATTGTTGAACAGTTTAAGAAAAACCTTTCTCAAGCAGCTATTGCAAGGAATTTAGGGATTTCACCATCTACGGTCCGTAATATCATCAAAGGGTTCAGAGAATCTGGAGAAATCACTGCACGTAAGCAGCTAAGCCCGTGACCTTCGATCCCTCAGGCTGTACTGCATCAACAAGCGACATCAGTGTGTAAAGGATATCACCACATGGGCTCAGGAACACTTCAGAAACCCACTGTCAGTAACCACAGTTGGTCGCTACATCTGTAAGTGCAAGTTAAAACTCTCCTATGCAAGGCGAAAACCATTTATCAACAACACCCAGAAACGTCGTCGGCTTCGCTGGGCCTGAGCTCATCTAAGATGGACTGATACAAAGTGGAAAAGTGTTCTGTGGTCTGACAAGTCCACATTTCAAATTGTTTTTGGAAACTGTGGACGTCGTGTCCTCCGGACCAAAGAGGAAAAGAACCATCCGGATTGTTATAGGCGCAAAGTTGAAAAGCCAGCATCTGTGATGGTATGGGGGTGTATTAGTGCCCAAGACATGGGTAACTTACACATTTGTGAAGGCGCCATTAATGCTGAAAGATACATACAGGTTTTGGAGCAACATATATTGCCATCCAAGCAACGTTACCATGGACGCCCCTGCTTATTTCAGCAAGACAATGCCAAGCCAAGTGTTACATCAACGTGGCTTCATAGTAAAAGAGTGCGGGTACTAGACTGGCCTGCCTGTAGTCCAGACCTGTCTCCCATTGAAAATGTGTGGCGCATTATGAAGCCTAAAATACCACAACGGAGACCCCCGGACTGTTGAACAACTTAAGATGTACATCAAACAAGAATGGGAAAGAATTCCACCTGAGAAGCTTAAAAAATGTGTCTCCTCAGTTCCCAAACGTTTACTGAGTTTTGTTAAAAGGAAAGGCCATGTAACACAGTGGTGAACATGCCCTTTCCCAACTACTTTGGCACTTGTTGCAGCCATGAAATTCTAAGTTAATTATTATTCGCAAAAAAAAGAAAGTTTGAGTTTGAACATCAAATATGTTGTCTTTGTAGAGCATTCAATTGAATATGGGTTGAAAAGGATTTGCAAATCATTGTATTCCGTTTATATTTACATCTAACACAATTTCCCAACTCATATGGAAACGGGGTTTGTACAATATTTAAGCATATTTGTGTTGCATCACAGAGCAGAGCAAATGTCCAACGTCCAGAATGCTGCACGAGCTGCATTGGGCAACGACAGAGGAGACTTCTGGAGGCTGCGAGGACAACGAGCAGCCAAGAAAAAAGACCTTCGTAAAAGTCGGGAGGATCTCAGTGCAACTCCAATTGCCTCACGATTCCCAGCCTATGAGAGGGTGGTCCTGCGTGAAGGTGCTTAAATATTAGCATCATTTTTTTACCCTCGTAAATGACACTGATCATTTCATTTTCATCATTTCCAGCTGGTTTCAAGAGACCTGTTGTGATCTTTGGACCCATTTCTGATGCTGTGAATGAAAAACTGGCCAACGACATGCCAGACCAGTTTATTGTTGCTAGTAAGTGTCAAAGTCAAGTCAACCTTTATCTATTTAACACATTAATGGGATTGTATTAAGATTTTTCCTACATTAAAAACTAGGGATGTCCGATAATGGCTTTATGCCGATATCCGATATTCCGATATTGTCCAACTCTTTAATTACCGATACCGATATCAACCGATACCGATATCAACCGATATATACAGTCGTGGAATCAACACATTATTATGCCTAATTTGGTTAACCAGGTATGGTGAAGATAAGGCACTTTTAAAAAAATAAAATAAAATAAGATAAATAAATTAAAAACATATTCTTGAATAAAAAAGAAAGTAAAACAATATAAAAACAGTTACATTGAAACAAGTAATTAATGAAAATGAGTAAAATTAACTGTTAAAGGTTAGTAC
>NC_084567.2:30020000-30045000 GCF_033978685.3 Nerophis lumbriciformis | reverse complement strand
AGCGTTTTCTGATGTTATTATTGAAACTGCTGTCCGGGACGTGGATGCAGACGACTGTAACAACCTAGTGTGCTGCAGTGAATATGTGAAGGACATCTACAAGTACATGCGCCAGCTGGAGGTGAGGACCATTTAAGGCAGGGCTCACAGACACGTAGCTCACAAACAAATATTTGCTTAAATGCTCGGGATGATCCTATATTGACATCAGTAAGTATAGGATATGTGATAATTTCTGATAATGCTGCCAGTTTATTTGTGCAAAGCTGGATAGCCAGTTAACATCTAAATGTCCTCCCAATAAGCACACAGGTTTGGTCTTTTCTTGTGGTTTCGTAAAGGAAATTATAAAAGGTAAACATGGTAGGTTATTGCTGGGATGTTACTGACATCGCATCAGGCTCACGTCCCGCCCAATGAATATGCGTGGTGGTCAAGCCAGCTCTGTTTTCAATGGGTACCGTATTTTCCGCACTATAAGCCGCCCCGTGTTATTAGCCGCACCTTCAATGAATGGCATATTTCAAAACTTTGTTCACCTATAAGCCGCCCCGGGTTATAAGCCGCGCCTACGCTGCGCTAAAGGGAATGTCAAAAAAACAGTCAGATAGGTCAGTCAAACTTTAATAATATATTACAAACCAGCGTTCTAACAACTCTGTTCACCCCCAAAATGTAATGTGCAAATGTGCAATCACAAAAATAGTAACACTCAAATTAGTGCAGAGCAATAGCAACATCAATAACTCAACGTTGCTCGAACGTTAATGTCACACAACACACAAAATAAACATTTAAAGCTCACTTTCTGAAGTTAGTCCTCATCCATAAATCCCTCAAATTCTTCTTCGGTGTCTGAATTAAAAAGTTGGGCGAATACGGCATCCAAAATGGCCGTCTCCGTCTTGTCGAAGTCATCAGAGTCAGTGTCGCTGTTGTTGTCCAGCAGTTCCGTGAATCCTGCCTTCCGGAAAGCTCGGACCACAGTTGAGACCGATATATCCGCCCAGGCATTTACAATCCACTGGCAGATGTTGGCGTATGTCGTCCGGCGCTGTCTCCCTGTCTTAGTGGCGCAGGTCATCTTGTTGCTTCCTCTACCTACGCACCATTTATGTTCAATTCTCTTGCTGCTGCTCTATTTCCGTGTTCTACTGCGTGACTTATTGCCTTGAGTTTGAATTCTGCGTTGTACGCGTGTCTCTTAATAGGAGCCATTTTGTGGTCTTTACAGATGTAAACACACAAATGAAATGAAACGTAATATCCGCGCGCTTCTTCTTCTACGGGGGCGGGTGCTTACCTTGGCGGTTGCTTACCGTAGAAGAAGCGCTTCCTCTTCTACGGGGAAAAAAGATGGCGGCTGTTTACCGTAGTTGTGAGACCTAAACTTTATGAAAATGAATCTTAATATTAATCCATATATAAAGCGCACCGGGTTATAAGCCGCACTGTCAGCTTTTGAGAAAATTTGTGGTTTTTAGGTGCGGCTAATAGTGCGGAAAATACGGTACTTTGTGCCATTTAGCCTTTCGTGAAGAAAAAATGCCATATGCTTGGGTTTTCAGCTGTACGAATCGTTCAAATGTAAAAATTTATAAATGTAAAAAAGCTAAACGTTTCTTCAGAGTTCCCTGAGAGGTAATAAAAAAAATAAGAGTGAAACATTTTTCAAAACGACGACAAAAGTACCGTATTTTTCGGATTATGAATCAGTTTTTTCATAGGGGGTGCGATTTATACGCTGGAGCGATTTATGTGTGAAATTAACACATTACGACGCATTGTCTACCTTTTGGAGTTGGCAGAGTTTAGAAGCGACACCGAGGAAGATTTAATCGGATTTAGTGATTAGGAGTGACAGATTGTTTGGTGAACGTATAGCATTTTCTATATGTTATAGTTATTTGAATGACTCTTACCATATGTTACGTTAACCTACCAGGTATGTTCTCAGTTCGTTATTTATGCGTCATATAACGTACACTTATTCAGCC
Source organism: Nerophis lumbriciformis (assembly GCF_033978685.3). Classification (NCBI taxonomy): domain Eukaryota; kingdom Metazoa; phylum Chordata; class Actinopteri; order Syngnathiformes; family Syngnathidae; genus Nerophis; species Nerophis lumbriciformis. The sequence goes on along the minus strand of NC_084567.2, from coordinate 30,043,003 downwards.
TGTTCACTATTTATTTATTTTAAATTGCCTTTCAAATGTCTTTTCTTGGTGTTGGATTTTATCAAATACATTTCCCCAAAAAATGCGACTTATACTCTAGTGCAGGGGTGCTCACACTTTTTCTGCAGGTGAGCTACTTTTCAATTGATCAAGTCGTGGGGATCTACCTCATTCATATATATAATTTATATTTACTTATTTATGAAATGTATGTTTTTGTTAACAAGTTAAAGGTGTTTAATGATAATACAAGCATGTTTAATACATATAGTTAATATTGTTAACAAGTTAAAGGTGTTTAAAGATAATACAAGCATGTTTAACACATATAGTTAATATTAACAAATTAAAGGTGTTTAATGATAATACAAGCATGTTTAACACATAGTTAATATTGTTAATAAATTAAAGGTGTTTAATGATAATACAAGCATGTTTAATACATATAGTTAATATTGTTAACAAGTTAAAGGTGTTTAATGATAATACAAGCATGTTTAACACATAGTGAATATTGTTAATAAATTAAAGGTGTTTAATGATAATACAAGAATGTTTAATACATATAGTTAATATTGTTAACAACTTAAAGGTGTTTAAAGATAATACAAGCATGTTTAACACATATAGATTCCTTTTTTTCATGAAGACAAGAAGATAAGTTGGTGTATTACCTGATTCTGATGACTTGCATTGATTGCAATCAGACAGTAGTGCTGATACGTCCACATTTTCGAATGGAGGAGAAAAAAAGTCCTCCTTTCTGTCCAATACCACATGAAAGCGGTTGGTTTTTGGCATCTTATTTGTCCAGCTTCCATATTCCTTTGTATACACTTTACAAGAAATACATTGTCGGCAAACTCCGTAGCTTGCTAGCTTGTGCGCGCCAGCTTTCTGAAACGCTTATTTTGTTAGCGCAACTGTGCAGTCGGTCTTTGGAGTTTTGACGACAGGTACGGCGCCAGAGTCTGTTGAAATAAAGTGTTTCTCGCCTTCCAGTCGGTAATTTTAATGAGCTGGCAGCAGCCAGCGTCATCTCAGAAGACCCTCGGGTGCCGTGAATGTCAATCAAGTGACGAAAGTGACGTCATAGTGAAGATTTATGATCGCTCATTTTTAGGACTATTTTTTTAATGCCTGGCTGGTGATCGACTGACACACCCTCCGAGATCGACCGGTAGCTCGCGATCGACGTAATGAGCACCCCTGCTCTAGTGCGACTTATGTTTTTTTTTCCTTCTTTATTATGCATTTTCGGCCGGTGCGATTTATACTCCGGAGCCCATTTATAATCTGAAAAATACGGTAGCTCACACTCGAGTCCAAGGTAGCAGAATCGACAAATGCATGAGTTTGCAGTAAACTCTTCATTAAAGGTTTGTATGGTATACTTGACGTTTATTTCCCGTTTAAGTATTCTCTTGATATTTGTATTAAACACATTTGCTACAAGTGGTAAGAAGAGCACCTACTTGGCAACTCTTAAAAGTAAATGTGAGCATGACCTAAAAGGGTTAAGCTTTTACCAAAGGCAGCAATCATAAATGGAACTTTCAGCACACACAATGTTGACGTCTAGTTATATTTTGATAAAGATGGGGACGGGGGGGGGGGGAACACTACGCGCAGATGGCACGTGCAACAGCAACAAACATCGGTAGATGTTAAGTCATGAAACTCAACCATACTGAGCAAAAACGATGCATATTTATCAAGGAACATTTTTATCAATGTCCTTGACCCAGTCTCCCACAAATTGTAGACCTCCATGCTTTTTCAAGTTTGACTGTTTTGTCTTTTAGAATGGCGTCTGAAAACGGTACCGACGTATGTCCTTTATCACTCGACAAATCTTTTTGTTGAAGTATAGGGATCTATTTCATTGCGAAGTTAGATTTTGTATTTTTGCTCTTATCTACTTTTTGCATAAATATTTAATTAAGCCTCTTTTGTACTCTGTAAGCTTGTTGTACAACAGCCATCTTGGCTTTGTTGATCACTGTTGTTTTTCACTTCCGCGAAGAAGTCACGTGTCCGAATACAAGTACCGTATTTTCCGCACCATAAGGCGCCCTGGGTTAAAAGCCGCGCCTTCAATGAACGGCATATTTCAAAACTTTGTCCACCTATAAGCCGCCCGGTGTTGTAAGCCGCATCTAACTGCGCTAAAGGAATGTCAAAAAAACAGTCAGATAGGTCAGTCAAACTTTAATAATATATTAAAAACCAGCGTTCTAACAACTCTGTTCACTCCCAAAATGTACGCAAATGTGCAATCACAAACATAGTAAAATTCAAAATAGTGCAGAGCAATAGCAACATAATGTTGCTCGAACGTTAATGTCACAACACACAAAATAAACAACACTCACTTTCTGAAGTTATTCTTCATTCATAAATCCCTCGAATTATTCTCCTTCGTTGTCCGAATTGAAAAGTTGGGCGAATGTGGGATCCAAAATGTCGTCTGGCGCTGTCTCCCTGCCTCCCTGTCTTGGTGAACGTCACGTGTGTTCGCCTTCTGTCATCCACTGTTCCCACGCAGTTAGCAGTCTAGCTTCGAATGCCCTGTTGACACCAATATCTAGCGGCTGGAGGTCTTTTGTCAATCCACCCGGAATGACGGCGAGTATTGAATTAAGCGCGTAAGCGTGTCTCTTAATGTGATGTTATGAGCTAGCAAATATAACTACACTACCCAGCATGCAACGATAGTGACGAGCATGCGCGGTAGCCCTGAGAAGCGTTGTTGTATGCTGGGAGTTAGAATGTGGTTATGAGCACGCTGTGAGTAAACGTTGAGAACTCAGTTAACACGCCTCGTCTGCATTATTTATAATTAGACAGACAACACACTTAATAGGAGCCATTTTGGGGTCTTTACATAAACACACAAATGGAAATGAAACGTCACATATCCCAGCATGCACCGCGCGCTTCTTCTACGGGGAAAAAAGATGGCGGCTGTTTACCGAAGTTGCGAGACCGAAACTTTATGAAAATGAATCTTAATATTTATCCATATATAAAGCGCACCGGGTTATAAGGTGCACTGTCAGCTTTTGAGAAAATTTGTGGTTTTTAGGTGCACCTTATAGTGCGGAAAATACGGTAATAGGCTACTAGGAGCTAACAGCTACACAACTCAATGTGTAATAAGTGTCCTTAATTGAACACAATTGCAGTCTAAAACAGACCATTTGTTAATATAAACAGGTAACAAATCCAATCAATGTATTTATAGTGCGTGCTGTTGACAGTTTAACAAAATAACCACAAAATAAAACTACCGGTAGTTTGATTTTGATGAGATATTGTTAGTTTCTCTTTACATCGTTTGGTCAAAACCAAGTTAATAGTACACTAAACAAAAACGCCTATTTCATGTGTAGGCTTTTACCCTAAAATATGTATTACCTGAATTTGTAAATGTTAAATCAATAACAAGAAATAAAAATAGTTCATATACCGTTATTACCCTTTGTGCCAAACTACCGATATACGAATGGGCCCAGCCACTACACCACATCATACATTATTTTATCCTTTCTATTAATCTACTTAATGTCTGCTGTAATGCGCTTCCATCTACATGTCAAACTTAACTAAGCACTTATTTCTTGTGTTCCTTGCTTAGCAAACAGCATGTCATTTTATCTGCAGTAAGGCAAAATAGACTGTCATAATTGTCGTGTCACTGCATTAATTGGCTACTTAATTCCAACGCTGGCTTACTTTTCGCTTGTTATTTCACAGCCAAGTCTTTGACTCTCTTCCAACCAGGTTTCTTTTGTGCTGGAGGGGGGGAAAAAGTACTTAATGTGGGCAAAGGAGGTTGGAAGACTCACACGGCGTAAAGTTAGATGTTATTGTTGGTAGTAATGTCAAAAGATTTTGGCTAGTATACACTGGCTTGAACAAGAAATGCATTATCTTAAAATACCTTTTTTCTTCCACTTTCCCTCCTTACTTTTGCCGGTGTCAACTCCTTGAGGTGCGGGACCAGCTAACATGCGATTTTAAATGTGCTTTTTTCCCAAAATGAAGCAATGAACGTTTTTGATATTTGAGCTGTTTTTTAAACTTGGTATAGCCAATAGTATGTAAATAATAGACTATTTACGGTATATCCATTCATACAATATATCATTTAAATTTGTTTTCATGTAAAAAAAAAAAGGGGTGGGGGGTTTCACTAAACCTATTTTGAAGGTGTAGTGGCGTTTACATGTAGGAGAAACCCGGATTAAGAATATGGCTGAAACAGTTGGCCATACTCTATACACGACTTTGAGCTTTTTGAGTTTACTGCCATCCAGTGCTTAAGTATGTACCGTATTTGCCGCACTATAAGACGCACCTAAAAACCTCCAATTTTCTCAAAAGCTGACAGTGTGCCTTATAATCCGGTGCGCCTTATATATGGACCAATATTGAGCCACAACAGGTCTAGCAACTATGGGATGCATAACGTAACCCCAGCCTCTACTGTAGCGTCTATTCTGTGCGCCTTATAATGCAGTGCACCTTATAATGCGGTGCGCCTTATATATGAACAGTTTTAAAATAGGCCATTCATTGAAGGTGCGCCTTATAATCCGGTGCGCCTTATAGTGCGGAAAATACGGTAAGCCAGTGTAAAACATCAAAAGAATGTTTTTTTGTTGTTGTTGAAATCCTGTGCTATTTGTGGTTAATTTTACAAGAAAACTTTTTTCTTTTTCTTTTTTTAATCGTTTATTTGATATTATTGTGGGGGGAAAAGTCAAGATTTTGCAACTTTCAGAAAAAGCTAATTCAACTGCAAAAATAACAAAGCCCTTGAAATCATGACACAATGGAGAAAAAAAAGGCGTTTGAAAGACTGACAAAGTTTCTTCTTAGGCTGACCAGAATGTTCGCGCTGCTTACCTCCAAGGCCAGGAGGTGACGGGTAGCATGCGTGCGATACTTGTAGACTGGCTAGTCCAAGTCAACCTCAAGTTTCGCCTGCTGCAGGAGACCATGTACATGACTGTGGCAATAATTGACCGTTTTCTTCAGGCAAGTACTTTTGCTTTTATTGCTTATCACCAGTAAGGTCTTTTGAATAACATTCTTTGACCACCCACAGGAACAGCCGGTCGTCAAGAAGAAGCTGCAACTGGTCGGAGTCACAGCCATGTTCCTCGCATCAAAGTACGAGGAAATGTACCCGCCAGAGATCTCCGACTTTGCCTTTGTGACTGACAGGGCGTACACCACTGCTCAGATCCGAGAGATGGAGATGACCATTCTGCGGGTGCTCAAATTCCAGCTGGGTCGCCCTCTTCCTCTGCACTTCCTCCGAAGAGCCTCAAAGATTTATGAAGTTTGTAGCAGAATTTTCACCTGCAAGACTTCTGCTGTGCTCCATCATTAACACCGCTGTCTGCAGGTAACTGCAGAGCAACACACGCTGGCCAAATACTTGCTGGAGCTGACCATGGTGGATTATGAAATGGTTCACTTGCCACCTTCACTGGTGGCGTGTAGTGCATTGGCGCTAACACTGAAGCTACTGGACGCTGGAGAATGGGTGAGCGCTAAACTCGTAGTTGACAGTTTGTGTGATTGTTGCTGTGGTTACAAGGCTGCTAGAGGGTGCCAACTTTCAAACATGATGCAAGCATTGTATCCTGCCCTCTTTGAAGGGGCAGACACTTTTTGCACAGTCATTGCAGTGCAGGCAACTTCTTGGGGTGGCTGAGGTTTGTGTTGAAGACAGTGTTTGTAGGGCACTTTCCTCCTGCATGATCGACACCATTATTTACGCTGTAAGCTCAGTGGAAGTTTGTTAGACAACGTCATGGACCATATTGAGCAATGTGGTTTACATACAATATGTCCACTTTCATTTATTACAAGTAATAAAACGTAAATGCCTTACTGGCCTATCAAGGAGGAAATTGGCAAGTTTGGCATCAGATGAGAAAAATCTTCTCCGCCTTCAATCATCTCCCATCTTTCAAAGGCATCCCCGATAAAATCCAAAATTTGTTCCTGGCTTTGTGATGAATAAGTTGAGAATCGTAACGACGCTTTTTAGATTTACTAAGGTCTGACATATTTAGTAACTTTACCAGTGGCAGTAGCTAGACAAAGATGGCGGTGCGTAACTGGCAACCTGGATGTGACACACTCAGACTTATCGGTCAAACGGTAGAGATTTCGGGGCTGTAAATCTAATTTTGAAATGAGCTTATCCCGGCTGAACTACGGTTATAGAGGTATTCGAAAATAACATTAATTGCTTTTTGACATATAGGGCCATTAAATGATGACTTGACATGCAATTCTTACATATGGCTCATAAGTTTAAGCATAATCATTTTGTTAATGTATCAATAAGTGCATTGTGCTTGTGCAAGGTACTTTTTTTGAAACCTTTTATTTTGTTAGTGCAGTTAAACTGGATGTGGCGCATCGTGCTATTGTGAAGGGTGGGGTGAGTGTTGTGCTGTTCTCAGCTTGAGTAAAGCAGCGCCTCACTTGGAGGGAGAATTATTGTTACATGGATGATTTCATTACAACACACACAAATGGTTTGCTCTTGACTTGTAGATTAGTCTGTTTCAAATGACCGTCCCGATATTCAATATCATGTGTGTCGGTAATAAATTAACGCTATTGGACACATTACTTTCCCAAACAAGTTTCTTCTCCTCACAAACCTGATATTTTGCGTTTATCAGCGGATTTGGTTTTATTGGTCAATTATGTGGCTCTGTCCGGTTATGTGATTGTGGAAATCATGCCTTACCTTTTTTTTGTTGCGGAGTTTAGGTTTTGATTAGGCTGTGGTGACATAGTGTCATCCCAAACTTCTCTTGGCCTTTCTTTCCTCACTCAGTCACTCCATCTGTTTCGTTAAAATCTCCGGAATATGTATGTTCTGCCCATTATAGATTAAAATTTGATTGATTGCACTAATTTACAGTTATTATGCATTGACTTAAAATTGTCTAAGGGATGTATTGCTTTTGCATTTACTGTAATTAACAATTTTACATTTTAATTGACACTACACACACTGGTGGTAGAATAAGCTTAAAAGGTCAAACGGAATTAAAACTTTCTTTTTTATATTGGTATTTTACTTGTTTATTCATTACTAATTTATATCCGTAAAATAAAAACAAATTTTAAGTTGAGTTTCTGTTGTACGATACTAGTTTTCAAATTACTGAATAATCATGATTACAATGCCAATCAAAATGTATGTTTCCATAGATGTCCAGTCCTACCTCTATGCTGCATCCTGGGCTATAATACAGATGAACAGGGAGGTGTCAAATGAAACCCTAGTTCCATTGTCCAGTTTTGAAAGACTATGAAAATTAGCTTGTGATTCATGACTAAACTTTTTTTTTTTTTTTAATATACCAAACCATTTAATCAGTTTTTTAAATTATCAAAACAAGAACTTATGGCTGAAGACTATCACAATGTGTTGTATATTGGTCTTTTTTTTTTCTCTTTTGACCTATCAAAAATATGACCAGGAGAAAAGTATATTAAATTTAAACAGGTTTTATTTAAAACATAACCTTTTGAATATAATGCTCTCAGCTATCAAGACCGAGGAAATGTCAACACATGATAATGCTGTCAACGTTTATTAAAAAAAAAAGAATAATGCCTACATATGTCACTCACTGGTGTCTCGTACATGCAAGAAGTGTATACAGTCCCAGAGAAGCAATAATTTAGTCATGTTATGGTGGAATATACCTTCAATGACAGGTAATGTTAGCTGGGCAAACACAAAGTTAAGTACATCAGTGGTCCCCAACTTTTGTATTTTATTTTTTAAATTTTTTTTAGCCAAGGACGTGTTTGATGTAGGCATTTTCAGGGACTGGCTTTCCACTTGAGGCAGATAAATACAGTAAAAATAAGTGCAACTCACTAATGCTGAATTGCAATGAGATGGAACTCAGCCTTTGGCTACAATGTCACATTTATGTTTTGTTCATTAGTGTGCCTTGTATTGTCACAAAGTTATAACAAATGGCAACTTCCTATGAGTTGTATTGTACATCTATACGTTAAAGTACCAATGATTGTCACACACACTAGGTGTGGTGAAATTTGTCCTCTGCATTTGACCCATCCCCTTGTTCACCCCCTGGGAGGTGAGGGGGCAGTGGGCAGCAGCGGTGCCGTGTCCGGGAATCATTTTTGGTGATTTAACCCCCAATTCCAACCCTTGTTGCTGAGTGCCAAACAGGGAGGTAATGGGTCCCATTTTTATAGTCTTTGATATGACTCGGCCGGGGTTTGAACTCACAACCTGCCGATCTCAGGGTGGACACTCTAACCACTAGGCCACTGAAACAAACTTATTGGTGTGTCTAGTTGGACAGGCGAAAGTTAAGTCGGAGAAAATGCAATTTAATGTTTCTGTGCGGCCCGGTAGCAAATGCGTCATGTACCGTCTCCGGACCGATGGTTGGGGACCCCTGCTCTACATTATTGGGTGCTAAAAGCTGTAAAAAGACGGGCTATAATGCTTACAACACATTAGGACGTTGGCACCCTTTAGGCATCCATGTAAAGGTTGCAAACACTATTTTGAAAAGAAGTTGAACTCCTATTGCTGGCTCCAACTTTCGCTGAATTAAATTAGTTAGCATCCTGTTTGTTTTGATACAAAGTGTAAAACTACTTGCAAGCTCTGCAGAGCTTCAAAATAAACTCTCCAACAGAGTGGTCAGTTTAAAAAATTATTTTAGATTTCATGTATGCAAGCGCTTTCTGTCAAGATTTTCAACCAAAATGAGTGCAGCAGCTTTAAGATGATACAATGAAGACTAACGCCAAATGCTTAAAACTTTACTGTTTTGCTTCTTGACCAGACCTGGGCAAATTAAGGCCCGGGGGCCACATGCGGCCCGTTAAGCTTTTCAATCTGGCCCGCCGGACATGCCCACATTTTTTTTAGATCTTTAGGATGGAAAGTGTAGCTGCCATTATGATGTGCAGTGTTTTCTAATTACTGTACGTTTTTAACTATACAAAGTATTTCAATTTCTTTGGAATCTGCGCTTTTGCATGATATACTAGTTACTATGGTAATCTAATTAGTTACTATGGTAATCGACGTTACAGCAGCTCAGACGAGGCACCAAGCAGTGTGGGCGGGGAGCGTTTCCACAGACGTGGAAGGAGATTTTCACAAACTTCTAAAGCTTAGTGATGTATCAGATTGTAGGAGGGTTTATTTTGTACCCTTTGCGTTCATATTTCACTGTCTGTTGCATTTTTGTTGCGTTTCAGTTGATTGTAAAATATGTCGATCGAAAAAGGGTGACGTTCGTATTTTGTCAATATTCAGTGTTTTATCTTTCGTAGTAAAATTCCATTACATTTTTTTAAGGCGGTCTGTCATAACGTTTTTAGCATTCAATCAGACATTGTGAGGTTTTGTATTAGTGTTCCTAAAAATAGATATACCGGCCCCAGACATATTTTTTTCCTCTAAATGTGGCCCCTGAGTTATAATTGCCCAGGCCTGGTCTAGACCAAAGTTTCAGATGAATTTTCACACTGTTTAATTTTGTGTTGTTGGACTTTAATCAAATGACACCCTTAAGTGGATGACAAATGTATTTCTTTTTTTAATTGTCAGGATGTGACGCTGCAGCACCACATGGATTACAGCAGTGACACTTTGATGCCCGTCATGGCTCACATTGCCAAGAACATTGTGAAGGTCAATGAAGGGAAAACCAAACATTTGGTAAGAAGTTGAGTTTAGTTATTTGAGACTTTTATTTGAGACTTACATTTTTGCTGTGACTGCAGGCTGTCAAAGGAAAGTATTCAACCTCGAAGCAGATGAAGATTGCGCTGATTCCGCAGCTCAAGTCGTCGTTGGTAAAAGAACTTTCAATGCAGCTCACACAATGAGCACTTTTTTGTTGCTCATCTTGTACAAAACTGTCCAATGTTCTTAATATTTGTAGATTTTTTTAAAGCTTTTATTGCAACTTCTTTTTAATCATGTGACTTTAATCTTCCTTGAAAACTTGTAGTCTGAGGTGAAAATTAAACTTTTTTTTCTCAAGTTTTTAATCAGCTCAACCATTGCATCATTTGTATTTATGCTTTTAATTTCATTTGTATATGGTTTTGTACACAATGTTAACGTTCTTACCTCTAGAGGGTGCCATTAGATTGGCTTAGGTTTGGATGGTGAAAGTTGATGCATGTCAGTCTTCTGCCTGCAGAGTGCTTTTCATGACATTGTGAAGAAATAAGAAAACGGCGAGCAGTACTATTTTTATTTTTTTTTATTTTTTTTGTGATAAATCCTTGCATTACTAGTATTGCCAGTAATGCTTTTTGTGCCTTAACATTTTTAACCCACTAAAAAAAAAAAAAGAGACAAAATACATTGAGTGCTGCTTGGGTGTTTCTCTAGTGCTTTTCAGTTTAAGGATCCAAGTGAAACTTATAAGAAATCTGAGGCACTATAAGGGATAAAGATTAGAACTCTTAAACGGTGAATATCTTTACATTTAAAATACTTCAATGCCATCAGTTTTAAATATGCTTCAGTGGAAATTTTGCTCCAATTACATTTGATATTGTCTGCATGTGTTTCTGTCCTTTAAAACAAATGTCAAACTCAAGGCCCGCGGGCCACATCTGGCCCTCCCGGTTATTTTATATGGCCCACAAAAGCCTGGAAAAATACCTTTATTTTCTTACTAAAGGTATGAGGGGTTTTTTCCTAGTTTGACAGAGGGGGGAAAAAGTTGTGTCCGATATTACAACAAATATATTTAACTTTTTTGGTCAAAATCCAAATATTTAATATCTGCTTAACTTATGATTTTGACGCAAGTTATCCATGAAATTGTACACTATAAAAATGACAAAGAAAGTTAGGGAGTTTTATTTTATTTTTTTAAATCAGCAGATTACTGTAAGTTGGAAAAACAATGACTGTAAAATTCTGAGCTGTCCTTTTTTTTTTCTTTTCTTTTTTTTTTAACTAAAGTCATGGTTGATTTTATGGTACCACATTTATATGATAAACTGGCAACAGAGTTGCCAAAATAAAATTAAACAGTGGTACTGTTTTTATTTACAGTAATATGTTGTAAAAATAAAAACACTATATATATTACAGTAAGTCTGGCAACTAATCTGCTGGTTTTTCTGTGAAAACTGGTAAAATACACTTTTTTTTTAACTATTTATATTAAAAAAAAAAAGGAAATATTTAAATTTCATAGGCAAATTCATTAGTTACAAGCGGCCCTCTAATGGCAGCTATGACTTGTGTGGCTCTCAATGAAAACAAGTTTGACACCCCTGCTCTAAAAGTACCGGTATATATATTTAGAAAATGTACACCAGTGATATTAAAATTATTTTGGGGGCTAAATTTCCAGAAAGCTCAGGACTAGGTTTATCCCGTAAAACTCCTTAGGTAGTAAACATTTGATTTTAGTCCATTTTGTCAGTGAGTGCTCTGCTTTTTTCTAAAAATGTTTTGCAAAAAATCTAGCCAAAGATCCTTGAAGACAGCACTTTGTGTTTTTAAGAATTTTCTTCAAATATGCAAGTCACAAGTTTTGTTAATTTGAGTACCGGGATAAAAAAATTAATAAAATAGGCTCGATGATAAATTAGAACACAATGGACTTAATGATTGATCTGTTAACATGACAGTGTTCCTTGTATTTATCACTTCCGTTGTGACCTCAGGGTATCAGTCGAGCTCCATCTGTCCCACCGTTCCCTTGGGGTCGCCCCAGAAAGCCTTTTATAGGGATGACCACCTGCTGTGAGGCTGTGGTCATCAGATCATTTCCCAAAGGGTTATGGGTACTAGGTTGAATGCAGTGTTCAATAAACATTGTAATGTTTGGACATTGTCTGAACATTGAACAAAATGTTATTTATAAAACATGACAAGAGCTTTTTGTTGAAACAAACTGCAGGTAATCAAAACAAATAATGAAATAAAGTATTGACTAGATGTACACTAAAAAATTACCGGGATTTTACAGCATAAAAAGTATTTTGTCAGTAAAATATCAAACTTTACATTACAACTGACTAAAAATACACAACCATATTTGAAAGTATTTATTGGGGCGGTATAGCTCGGTTAGTAGAGCGGCCGTCCCAGCAACTTGAGGGTTGCAGGTTCGATCCCCGCTTCCGCCATCCTAGTCACTGCTGTTGTGTCCTTGGGCAAGACACTTTACCCACCCACACTGGTTTAAATGTAACTTAGATATTGGGTTTCACTATGTAAAGCGCTTTGAGTCACTAGAGAAAAGCGCTAAAAAAATATAATTCACTTCACTTATTTCATAACAAAATACTAATCTTAGTTGTCCCTAGTAATACCACAAATTACTGTCAATTCAAACATTCGTCCTTTAAGGGCTTCCGTAGACTATGCTGCACACTCTTGTACAATATCCATCCATCTTCTTCTGCTTATCAGAGGTCGGGTTGCGGGGGCAGCAGCCTATGCAGGGAAGCCCAGACTTCCCTCTCCCCAACTACCTCGTCCAGCTCTTCCCGGGGAATGTTTATTTTGAACATGTAGTCACAATATGATACAATTTACATAATCTAATTTTTCTTTACATCTCTGGAAAAAAAGGAAGAATCAAAGCCTATTTAATCATACTCTTTTTCCAACTACTGACATTTCCACTTCCTGTTGTCATTTTGTAACAATTTACATCAATGAAATACAACACGGCCCTGCGATGAGGTGGCGACTTGTCCAGGGTGTACCCCGCCTTCTGCCCGATTGTAGCTGGATGGATGGAAATACAACACTTCTCTAATAGGTGGCAGTTTGCTTTCAAAAAAAATAATTTTAACAAAATTACAGTTGAGAAGCGACATGTAGTTGTGAACTGAAAATAATTGCTTTAATATTTTACATTAAATCACTAAATGTTAACGCAATATGCTGTGACTATAAAATGTTTAATGCAGATTTAGATTAGATGAATTAATGACATATTTATGTATTTAATTTCAGTTATAATAGACACATTAGGGTGATTATTTGAAGATTCAAGCATATACTTAATTTTGGCCCATCTGACCCCCAGACCAATGTTCTATTTTCAGCTTTATTTGTATTTTCTTGTAAAATGGACCTGGTCAGCACTGAGGCCGACAAAGAATGATATTTTGGCTTTTAGCCTTCCAAGAATTCCAGAGATTGTTGAGGATCAGTCGGGATCTTCTTTCCAGTCCAAACATTGGCTTGCAAAAAGCAGACTTTCTAACAAATATTCCTTTCTGACCTCTTCTAGAAATTCTGCTAGTATTTATCCAAGAAAGACAAAGTCCAACCTAAGAGCCACACAAGCACTTCTAATGTTTATGTAAGGCTGGCAAAGTGCATTCAATAAGACCAGATTCATTTACATGAGTTCACAAGTAATCATGTGACTGCTAAACTTTTATAATCTTTGATTTGATGTGTGATTAACAAATAAGTTATTGCGAAGTTTCAGTGTAGATAACTAAATAAACATGTTTGACAATATCTCTTTATTCTAGGGCAGAATTTTCAACTAAATTGTTTTGGGGGCCACATTTCCAGAAAGCTCAGTACTGGGGTGGCTGGGCTTCTCCCTTCACTATTAATTTATATATTCTGGAGAATGAGCTTACTCTAGAGTAGATATTTTAATGTACCGTAGTCTACTTTATCAGAGTTAGTGTTTTATACTGTATGTCTTCTCTGAGACAGTCATTTTTTTAAAGAGCTATTGCAAGGAATTTAAGGATTTCAATATCTACGATTCGTAATATAATTAAAAGGTTCAGAGAATTTGGAGAAATCACTGCACGTAAGCGGCTAAGCCCGTGACCTTGGATCCCTCAGGCGGTACTGCATCAAAAACTTACATCAGTGTGTAAAGGTTATCACCACATGGGCTCAGGAACCCTTCAGAAAACCACTGTCAGTAACGACAGTTTTTCGCTACATCTGTAAGTGCAAGTTAAAACTCTACTATGCAAAGCGAAAGCCATTTATCAACACCCAGAAATGTTACCGGCTTTGCTGGGCCCGGGCTCATCTAAGATGGACTGATAAAGTGTTCTGTGGTCTGACGAGTCCACATTTAAAATTGTTTTTGGAAACTCTGGACGTTGTGTCCTCAGGACCAAAGAGGAAAAGAACAATCTGGACTGGTATAGGTGCAAAGTTCAAAAGCCAGCATCTGTGATGGTATGGGAGTGTATTAGTGCTATTGTATAAATGCTTCTGGTCACAACACAAACTAAACCCAATTAAAACTGATCCATAACCTTACTGTGTTCACCCCAAACTGGGAAAAAAACAACCAAACCTAATACCAGTGAAGTTGGCATGTTTTGTACATCGTAAATAGAAACAGAATACAATGATTTGCTAATCCGTATGGGGGTGTATTAGTGCCCAAGGCATGGGTAACTTACACATCTGTGAAGACACCATTAATGCTGAAAGGTACATACAGGTTTTGGAGCAACATATGTTGCCATCCAAGCAACATCTTTTTCATGGACGCCCCTGCTTATTTCAGCAAGACAATGCCAAGCCACGTGTTACAAAGCGTGGTTTAGTAGTAAACCACGCTGGCCTGCCTGTAGTCCAGACCTGTCTCCCATTGAAAATGTGTGGCACATTATGAAGCCTAAAATACCACAAAGTAACCAGATCATTAACTTACTGCGTTAAGCACTTGATTTAATTAATTATTGTGACCATTGTGACCCAAAAAAATGAACATTAATTCAAAAGCAAAACCCTGTCATAAGGTTAGTGTTTTTCATACCTGCCATTGTTCTCTGAGTAATTTCACTCGCTCAAACCTTTTACAACAGGGGTGTCAAACGTTCGGCCCGCGTTAGACCAGTTGACAGGTTTTATCAGGCCTGTGGGATGAGATTGCTAAGTATAAAAATAAGCCGAAATGTTTTGAATGAACCAAACTGCTGTTCTAAATGTGTCCAGTAGATGTTGCAATAGCAATTATTTGTATCTGTAGATGATGCTACATATGTAAAAAAATAAAAATAAACCACGTTAGTGCACCAGTCGAGGAAAATGAGCAAACTACATAAATAACAACCTGTAATTTGATTTTGATATTTTTTTATCTTGATAGATTGAAAATTAACACCAATGAGTTTATGAACAACTGATGAACATTATCACATCATTTATTCAAAAAGTATAAATAATGACAAATAAAGATAGAATACTATTAACCGCAACATGTAAGTGTAAAAAAACCATACATTTTTAAACAAACAAAAACAATCCAAAATTGTCTTTATTTTTAAGTTATCGTGCCGGGATTTTACCAGTCCGGGGCCCATTTGGGAGTAGATTTTTCTCCATGTGGCCCCCGATCCAAAATTAGTTTAACACAGCTGTTTCACAACATTCCACACTACAAAATAATACAAGTATGTACTACAGGGGTGTCAAACTTATAAAAATGAGTCTAAATTTTTAAATGAAACAAACTGCTGTTCTAAATGTGTCCACTAGATGTCGCAATAGCAATTCTTTGTATCTTTGTAGATGATGCTACATATGTAAAAAAAAATAAACCACATGATGTTAGTGCACCAGTCGAGGAAAATGATCAAACTACATAAATAAAATCCTGTAATTTGATTTTGATATTTTTTTTTTATCTTGATAGATTGAAAATTAACACTGAGTTGATGAACAACTGATGAACATGATCACAAAATGTGTTCAAAAAATATAAATAATGACAAATAAAGATAGAATACTATTAACCGCAACGTGTAAGTGTAAAAAAAATAAAAACATACATTTTCAAGCAAAGAAAACAATCTGAAGTTGTCTTTATTTTGAAGTTATGTGCAGGGATTTTACCATTTATCTCCATGTGGCCCCTGATCCAAAATTAGTTTGACACAGCTGTTTCACAACATTCCACACTACAAAATAATACAAGTATGTACTACAGGGGTGTCAAACGTATAAAAATGAGTCGAAATTTTTGATTGAAACAAACTACTGTTCTAAATGTGTCCACTAGATGTCGCAATAGCAATTCTTTGCATCTTTGTAGATGATGCTACATATGTAAAAAAAAAAATAAACCACATGATGTCAGTGCACCAGTCGAGGAAAATGATCAAACTCCATAAATAAAATCCTGTAATTTGATTTTGATATTATTTTTTTATCTTGATAGATTGAAAATGAACACTAATGAGTTGATGAACAACTGATGAACATGATCACAAAATGTGTTAAAAAAAATATAAATAACGACAAATAAAGATAGAATACTATTAACCGCAGCGAGTAAGTGTAAAAAAAATAAAAACATACATTTTCAAGCAAAGAAAACAGTCTGAAGTTGTATTTATTTTTAAGTTATGTGCAGGGATTTTACCATTTTTCTCCATGTGGCCCCTGATCCAAAATTAGTTTAACACAGCTGTTTCACAACATTCCACACTACAAACTAATACAAGTATGTACTACAGGGGTGTCAAACGTATAAAAATGAGCCGAAATTTTTGAATGAAACAAACTGCTGTTCTAAATGTGTCCACTAGATGTCGCAATAGCAATTCTTTGTAGATGATGCTACATCATACTTGCCAACCCTCCCGAATTTTATGGGAGACTCCCGAAATTCAGCGCCTCTCCCGAAAACCTCCCGGGACAAATATTCTCCCGAAAATCTCCCGATTTTCAGCCGGAGGTCCATGCGGACCTGAGTGAGGACAGCCTTTTTTCACAACGGGAGGACAACAGGGTGACTAAATCATCCAGACTAGAGATAGATTGTATTATTATGTTTATCTTACCTAAAAATAAATATATTTATTAATTAAAAAAAACAAAAAACATTTTTACTATATTTTGCTAAAAACATCAAAATTAATTGTATTTTTATTTGTATTTTTTCTGACTCCTTATTACATCCAGCCATAGAATTATACATTAAAATAAACATATCGGAAATAATTAATTTTAAATTATCATAATAATTCATTTAAAATGACCATATTTAATTATTAAAATAATTGCTGGTTTATCAACAACTTTAGCATTTTATTCATTACATTTTGAAGCTCTCAGAAGCCAAGTTATGTTATATTCCTTAATATTTATTTATGCAAGTTTGAAGTATCAATTATCTAAACACAGTTTTGTTTGCATATTTTCAGGATATATATATATATATGTATATATATATATATATATATATATATATATATGAAATACTTCACTTGGTGAATTCTAGCTGTCAATATACTCCTCCCCTCTTAACCACGCCCCCAACCACGCTCCCCGCCCCCCACCTCCCGAAATCGGAGGTTTCAAGGTTGGCAAGTATGTGCTACATATTTTAAAAAAAATAAACCACATGATATTAGTGCACCAGTCGAGGAAAATGAGCAAACTACATAAATAACATCCTGTAATTTGATATTGAATTTTTATTTTATTTTGATGGATTAAAAATGAACACCAATGATGAACATTATCACAAAATGTATTCAGAAAGTATAAATAACGACACATAAAGATAGAATGCTATTAACCGCAACATGTAAGTGTAAAAAAACCCATACATTTTTAAACAAAGAAAACAATCTGAAGTTGTCTTTATTGTTAAGTTATCGTGCCGTGATTTTACCAGTCCGGGCCCACTTGGGAGTCGATTTTTCTCCATGTGGCCCCC
Source organism: Nerophis lumbriciformis (assembly GCF_033978685.3). Lineage (NCBI taxonomy): Eukaryota > Metazoa > Chordata > Actinopteri > Syngnathiformes > Syngnathidae > Nerophis > Nerophis lumbriciformis. Next base: position 30,025,250 of record NC_084567.2, on the reverse strand, counting down.
GATCCGAAAGGAGTTTGACACCCCTGTTTTACAACTTTCCATACTGCAAAATGATACCAGTATGTACTATGTTTTGTACTGATATCGTTTGACTTAATATCTATATCGGCCAATCCTGAAAGCCCCAATATTAATATAATATCAGAAGTGTATCAGCTGGTCAGGATGCAGTATATTATTATTTATTATTATTATTATTATTAAATAATCACTGATTCATGATGTTGTTTTTTTGTGTTTTGATTGTCACTTCTTTAACAAATGTTTTGGTTTTAAACAATAACGTGTTGATTTACGGATCACGCAATGACAGTTTTTAATAATAACTCCATATTGTTTTGCTGAGTAACGCCATGACTTTGTGAAGGTTGTGAATGAATGGGAGTCCAAGCAGAGTCTGCTGGTGTCGTGTTGTAATCTGAGCCGGGGCTCTTGGATCCGAGCAGACTCCTGAGTGGTGATAAATCTTCGGTGGGTTTGGGGGAAGGGAAAAAAAGGATGCTGACACGTTAAAAAGCAACATTCTTGTCTGCATCAGACGTAGACAATGATAGAGACGCCATTGGTAGCTGAATACACTTATAAAGATGTATAATAGGCAATTGTATTGTTGTGTTGTTTCCATCTTGACTGGAATGTCATTTTCCAATCTTGTATATTCACGAGTTGTTGTGGCTTTGTGGTGTAACTGTGCATATTTGTATGGATTACGTTTGATTCTCGGTTCTAAGCTCAGATGGATGCTTCTGGTCACAACACAACTAAACCCGATCAAAACTGATCCATAAACTTGCAGTGTTTACCCCAAACTGGAAAAAAATACAAAACCCAAAACCAGTGAAGTTGGCAGGTTACGTAAATCGTAAATACAAACAGAATACAATGATTTGCTAATCCCTATGGTGGTGTATTAGTGCCCAAGACATGGGTAACTTACACATCTGTGAAGGCACCATTAATGCTGAAAGGTACATACAAGTTTTGGAGCAACATATGTTGCCATCCAAGCAACGTTATCATGGACGCCCCTGCTTATTTCAGCAAGACAATGTGTAGCGCGTGAGCAAATTCTCCAACAGTTTAAGAACAACATTTCTCAACGAGCTATTGCAAGGAATTTAGGGATTTCACCATCTACGGTCCGTAATGTCATCAAAAGGTTCAGCGAATCTGGAGAAATCACTGCACAGCGGCTAAGCCCGTGACCTTCGATCCCTCAGGCGGTACTGCATCAAAAACCGACATCAGTGTGTAAAGGATATCACCACATGGGCTCAGGAACACTTCCGAAAACCACTGTCAATAACTACAGTTTGTCGCTACATCTGTAAGTGCAAGTTAAAACTCTACTATGCAGAGCGAAAGCCATTTATCAACAACACCCAGAAACGTTGCCGGCTTCGCTGGGCCCGAGCTCATCTAAGATGGACTGATGCAAAGTGGAAAAGTGTTCTGTGGTCTGACGAGTCCACATTTCCAATTGTTTTTGAAAACTGTGTACGTGGTGTCCTCTGGAAAAAAGAGGAAAAGAACCATCCGGATTGTTATAGGCGCAAAAGTTCAAAAGCCAACATCTGTGATGGTATGGGGGTGTATTAGTCGCCAAGGAATGGGTAACTTATACATCTGTGAAGGCACCAATAATGCTGAAAGGTACATACAGGTTTTGGAGCAACATATGTTGCCATCCAAGCAACGTTATCATGGACGCCCCTGCTTATTTCAGCAAGACAATGCCAAGCCACGTGTTACAACAGCGTGGCTTCATAGTAAAAGAGTGCGGGTACTAGACTGGCCTGCCTGTAGTCCAGACCTGTCTCCCATTGAAAATGTGTGGCGCATTATGAAGCCTAAAATACCACAAGGGAGACCCTGGACTGTTGAACAACTTAAGCTGTACATCAAGCAAGAATGGGAAATAATTCCACCTGAAAAGCTTCAAAAATTGGTCTCCTCAGCTAACCAAAAGTTTACTGTGTGTTGTTAAAAGGAAAGGCCATGTAACACAGTGGTAAAAATGCTGTTGCTGCCATTAAATTCTAAGTTAATGATCATTTGCAAAAAAAAAATCAGTTTCTCAGTTCGAACATTAAATATTTAGTCTTTGCAGTCTATTCAATTGAATATAAGTTGAAAAGGATTTGCAAATCATTGTATTCTGTTTTTATTTACAAATTACACAATGTGCCAACTTCACTGGTTTTGGGCTTTTGTACATTTTGGTGCTAAAACACAAATTTATGGAAGAGGCCTTAAAATCAGTGTGAATTCGTATCATGCATGACGTTTTACACTTTGAGAAGACACATTAGGGATAGTAATAAAGGGATTCATGCACTCGACAGGAGGGATACTTTATTGTCATTGGCTTGCACAAGTACCACAAAACTAAATTTAGCCAGTCCAGGAATTCACAATGTCGCAGTTGTGCCAATTCATGCAAATTCAACCATTACTGACAGGTCAGCGGTAATCACTCTCACACTTGTGGACACCTCAGAGCAGGGTTATTGAACTGGCGGCCTGTGAATGACATCATACCAACCCCTGAGTTCAGTTCAATACTTGGAAGACAAACATTTTTGCTGCAAATTCCTAAAACACAAAAGTGCTCCTGTTGTATAGAGGAACCACTGTAAACCCATTTTCAGATCCTTGCATTGACATTTTAACCTTGCTAGTGAGGTGTACTTCTGGTCTTGTCATCCTTGTCCGGACAAAAGGATGACACGGCAGTGCGGCTGGATCAAAAGAGACGTTGGAGACGCTTTGCTGAACAAAAAGTTGCTTTATTACAAGCGAGTGTCATTATACAGGACTGCAGTACCTGGAGGAGGTCAAGTAAAAAAAAAATGAGCCACTCCTAACTTGGAGAAGTCAAACCATCTGTTTTATATTCCTGCTTCGAGTGTGTGTGTGTGTGTGTGTGTGTGTGTGTGTGTGTGTGTGTGTGTGTGTGTGTGTGTGTGTGTGTGTGTGTGTGTGCTAAGTCAGGACAGCACATCCTGACCATAAAAGGAGATGTTTGCGTGTAAGTGTTTGGAAAACAACTGCTTTAAGTCATAGCTTTAATTTTGGCTTTGAGCTAGACAGGTAGTCTCTTCTCAAGGATAGGGCTATCACTTTTGCATTCCAAAGTCCCAATTAGGGCCTCTTTCCTATGAGACGTGATCCAATCCACCTGCAAATATCAAACTAAGGGACCTTATTGTCAGGTTTGTCACTGACAGTTCAGTTAGGTTTTTCCTGTCTTTGTTTCCTGTCAGCGCTCTTATTTTGGTTATTTCCTGATTATCTCCCTGAGTGCTTTGTCCCCTCAGCTGTGGCTGATTGGCACCTGGCCACACCTGGTGTCAATCAGCCAGCTGCTATTTGAACCTGCCTTCCTCTCCAGTCAGTGCTGGATTATTGTCACTACTACCTGTCATAATACTTGTCGTTGTAGCTCTGTCTACTTTTGTTCACTCTGCTCATGTCGTAGTTCCTTCGTGTCACAGTAAGTGTTTTTGTTTCTTGTCGACAGTTAGCCTTTGTGCTATTTTAGTTCATAGCCAAGTTTGTTCTCCGCCTTGTGCGCGCCTTTTGTTTGTACCCTTTTGTTTGGTTTTTTTGCTATAGTGTTAAATTAAATCATGTTTTCCTGGACAAAGCCTGCCATCCCTGCATCTTGGGGTTCGTCACCAACATACTCTGACACTTATCTTATTATGTGCTCAAATTTGAAATACCGCTATTTAATTGCACTTGGTGGTTTGCTTTCTCCAAGATGAATATAAACATTCACTATATGCAAAACATAATATGAGTTAATTAATTCACTTCCCTGGCAAACATAGAACACTGGGGGCCAAACTTGCCATTTACATACCTCGGCATTTCTTAAGGCAGTGTTTTTCAACCTTTTTGGAGCCAAGGCACATTTTTGTTCATTGAACAGAAAACATTAAAAATGTAAACTCGTTAGTGGATATTGACAGTAAAAAGTCATTGTTGCAATTGTTTGATATGAATTCAAACCATATCCAACCATGCAACCTGTTTTTGGGTGTTTTCCTGTGTGTAGTGTCTTGTGCTCTTATTTTGGTGGCTTTTCCTGTTTTGTTGGTATTTTCCTGTAGCAGTTTCATGTCTTCCGTTGAACGCTATTCCCCGCACCTGCTTTGTTTTAGCAATTAAGACTATTTCAGTTGTGCGGACGCTATCCTTCTTTGTGTGGAAATTGTTGATTGTCATGTCATGTACGGATGTACTTTGTGGACGCCGTCTGCTCCATACGCTGTAAGTCTTTGCTGTCGTCCAGCATTCTGTTTTTGTTTACTTTGTAGCCAGTTCAGTTTTAGTTTCGTTTTCCTTAGCCATCATTAAGCTTCAATGCCTTTTTTAGGGGGCACTCACCCTTTGTTTATTTTTGGTTTAAGCATTAGATACAACGTTTACAAAGCGATTAGCTACCTGCTGCCACCTACTGATATGGAAGAGTATTACACGGTTACTCTGCCGAGCTCTAGACGGCACCGACACTCAACAACGGCACTTTATTTGCAAATTATAGTTACTGGTTTGCATAAAATATTTTTAACCCAAATACGTTAAAAATAGGTGCCGCGGCACACTGGCACAGTGGTTGAAAAACACGGCCTTGATAGTTGAGGCTGTGTTGACGTATTATTTGTCCAAGTGGGAAAAAAGTGTATATATGTGTTTGTGTGTGTGTGTATATATATATATATATATATATATATATATATATATATATATATATATATATATATATATATATATATATATATATATATATATATATATATATATATATATATATATATATATATATATGTGTATATGTATATGTATATGTGTATATGTATATGTATGTATATATATATGTGTATATGTATATATATATGTATATATATATATATATACACGTGTATATATATATGTATATATTTACATAAATGTGTATATATGTGTGTGTGTGTGTGTATATATGTATGTATATATGTATATAAATGTGTATAATGTGTGTCTGTGTGTGTGTATATATATGTATGTATATATGTACATAAATGTGTATATATATGTGTGTGTGTGTGTGTGTATATATGTATGTATATATATACATACATGTGTATATATATGTGTGTGTGTGTGTGTGTGTATATGGTTGTATATATGTACATACATGTGTATATATATGTGTGTGTGTGTGTGTGTGTATATGTATGTATATATGTACATAAATGTGTA